>NW_022717449.1:1523526-1574276 GCF_011630105.1 Anneissia japonica | reverse complement strand
GACTAATGATATTTTGCACTAACATTAGACTGAAATATATTCTTCATTTCAACATTAATTTTACCAAAATTGTGGTGAATTGTCATTCATGAGACTCACTTCGCAGTAAAAATTAATAAATGTCCTGTAATATACTCAAATGTTCGTTTTCGGCACCTTATGCCAACATTGTCAAAATGACAGATTAATATTACATAAGAACATGAAATTTTATAAAATTCGTAAAATTTAAATTGCTATAACTTTTTATTTTCACAAATCAAATTTCACAAATCAAATTGCAGTTTATAGAAGCATTTAACAAGCTCGCGGTCAAAAAAAATCAGATGTAACAGACATTACGAAGTACCCAAAATTAATAAAATAAAAACTAACACCATAAAACGAATGGCACGCATAGACTAATAATTGACGGCTGTACTCGCAACTATAGTATCGGATTGTCGATGCCACAGTAAAGATCAAAGGACTGTACGCACGTGCTATGTTCGAGAGCGGAGATGTGCGTAATTCTGTTGAATTACCTTGGTCGAGACAAGTAGGGGGTTACCCCAGTGTACTGGTACACACAGTCCCTGTTACCCTGCGGTTATGGACCATTTAAACACAAGAATTAGGAAATATGAGAGGGAATGTGAGGAAGAAAAGATGACAAATTTGGAGTAAAAAATGGAGCAAGAGAAGTTAGAATAAGAGAGGATGTTGTGAGACAAGTTGGATGGAATATGAATGGAATATGGAAAATGGATGGAGTAGGGTGGTAGGATGAAATAGGTGAGAAAGCGTAAAAGTAGAGAAAGAAAGTAGAAAAGTGGAGTAAAACAGGTTTAAGTGAGGAAAGATACACTAAGCACAGAAATCTGCAGCAAGTGATGGAGAAGGGGAGGAATGGCAGAGTAGGGAAATGGCTGGTAGGATGCAGCAATTTTAAGTAAGAACGCTTCATAATGATCAAATTATTATTTACTGTAGTTAAAACATCAAAGCAGCAGATGTGGTTCCTTAGAAGAATTCTGCATACGTCATACCTGGATCGCGTGACCAACCTAGAAGTTATGATGAGAGCTAGGGTCAAAAAGGAATTGCTGTCGGTTATCACGCAACGTTTTCTCAGTCATATCATTCAGAAGGGGTCTGGAGAATTTTGAACTTTAAAACGAAAATTGAGGGAAAACAAGCAAAGGGGAAGACAGTGTGTATTAAGTTTTTGGACCGAATTAAACGCTTGTGCAACACAAACTATACAGCGGACGTTATCAATTAGGCAAGAGATAGCCAGCATTGGAATCTCTTAACCGCTGAGTGTGTTTCACATATGGCACTTGAAAAAGATTATTACTACATTCAAAAAATACATTTCCCCTTATATGGACAAAAGCTAAAGTTCATGAATATTATAGTTAGTCTTCAAAGTGCTGAAATTTACCATTTCCTGTATTTCCCTTAACAGATTTGTACTTTCTGTGCAATGGCTTCTACTATGCTTATGGGGTTCATTGTTAAGCTTAATTTTTTACTATGTCCCACAAACTAACTTTATGAGCACATTACAATAACAACTGTTTTTCTTTTTATTATTTTCATGAAACACATAACATGTGGGAGACACGCAGATGCCCCTGAATGTAATCAATGTATTCAATCAAAGTTGTGACGGTAATGCAATGACCTGCAACAAGTAGAGGTCAATCATTCTTCCAATACAATTATGGGATGCAGCACAGAGTAGGTAATAAAAATCCACTTTTGAATGAAAATGCCGACAAATAGGAGTAAACTGTACAACATAAATACAATAAATTTATTAAAGTTATTCACTAACAGAAGAAAGGATAAATCATCAACTTGACAGTTTGAATACAAGGGAGAATAAGTTTAAAACTTGGTATTCAATTCAGTAAAAGACATACCAACGACCTTCAACTCTTATACAAGGCATTGAACTTTTTTTTAAATAAATTGGATAAATCCAGGTGAATCTAGGAATAAACGAAAGATAAATGTAATGATCAAATCAAGGACTAGGAGAGTTTAACCTGTATTTAAATTGTCACCCATGTTTTTAAATTTTATGTTGGTAATTAAATTTTATGGCTAATTTCCTAATAAATCTAGGGTATGACCGAGATAATTTATACAATACACATGATAGTGACATTACTCAAAGAAAGAAAAAAAATAAATAAATAATACATAATAGTTAAAATTGAAAACTAAAAGTGCTTTTACGCATTTAACATTTTAAAAGTATAAACAAGAACCAATATCTTCAGTATTTTCGTTGATAAATATTCTAAGAAAAATTATCAATTCATAATCTTTTAATCAACTAAGTATCTTAGCTTCCAATCAATGAAATGTACTATTTATTAATTATTACAAAATGTTCTCCACCCAAACTAATGTATTAATTTCAATTTCAAACCAGTTAATTCACCAAATTGAAAATGATAAACCCAAAACAGTGTTGATAAAAGAAATCACTATAGAAAATATTAAATAAATAAAATTATTCATAAAATTTATATTGCATAGGTGCTTTCAACTTTATACTGCATAGGTGTTATTCTTTAATAAATATCAATAAAACCAATTGGAAACCAATGAATATCAATATTAAGCATGCACCAATGTTTAACACATTTATATTCAATAAATATCCATATTTTTATGAAATCATTAACTTATGAAATAAATATGAAAACAAATATAAATATAAATCTGAAAAACAGCAAAATTTAATTAGAAAAGGAAAAATCAAGGCAAAAACATAGATCCTACAATATTAATTTCAAAGCGAAATTAATTATAGCATTATTATAATTTTAATAATTACCATTATTATTACCAATATTATGCAATATGTCAATATACTTGTTAATTACTATAGAATATCAAGGCCTTAATTTTTCAAATATAAATTTATATATTTTTCTAGCAGCTTCCAAGACACCTGGTGATCAGCGACTGTAGCAATTATAAGGCACCTGTCCTTGCCTGTCTCCAAGTCAGTCTCACCTGCAAATTGCTATTAAAGTGAACAGCATCTTGGAGAGTGTTAGACGGTACAGTTGGAGTGTTAACACAATGTATTATGCACTATGATAGGGATTTGGCTACATAATCGTGAACAACTCAATTACATGTGTGTTGTGCACACACACGGACGCGAATCAATGTGTAAATCAGGCCACGACTTTGAGGCGACACCACCGGTTTCACACTTACCACAATGCTATCTCCTGTTATGGAATTAAAGGGACAGACACACACACACGCATGTGCATAGTCCCACATAAAGAATTATTTAATTCTATATTCTGTATTTTGTACGCGCACTGATCAATCCACAAAACAGTAATTATTTTGTTTATTTAAAAAAATTTATTTTAAATATTAGAGGATACAGCTGATTCAAGTGAGTATAACCATGTTACAATACAGCCAATAATAGTATGAATAGCCAAGGATGGTTACATTTTAAACATTACTCAAAATTCACTGATTCATCATCACTTAATCATTCCTTGAACACTGTGAAATGCAGTATTCTTCAATGTTTATCATGGTTTTTCTCCTTCATCTTAATTCCTTTGCTGTTTATTCTGAATAGATCCTAAAATGTATCTTCCATGAATATACCAATGCCCCTCTCATCAAGATATGCAAATTAAGTGCTGTGTACTTTTGCACATGACCTAATTATATGCTCTAAATAATGTTAAACCTTTCAAATCCAAAATAAAGAGTGAAATCATCCTTGAAACTACTTAGAACATTGCTTTTGTACTAAACACTATCCCTTTGATAATTTTTTCTTTGGATTGACCCATTTTTTAATTTATAACAATACAATGCACCAATAAATTCATATCAACTACAACCTAAAACTTCCACGATTGTTTTCCCAACACAATACAGTATCAACATCACAATCTATAATCACATAGCCTACTACACCTACTGCCAGAGTGTTCAGGATTAAGCTTGTGCAGTACAATGGAAACAGGAGAAACATGATTGGGATGTGCATGTGTTCCTAGCCCTGCACTTATTTGGCATTTGTTAAGTGTGACTGACATTCTAGAAAAGTCTACTTGAGACCACCTCAGTCACTAGTTGTATGATAATAGAATAAAACCTGTCTCTTATACACATCTAGATGTGTATAAGAGACAGTTTCAATTCTGTATCTTAAATACAGTAATGTCCAGATTATCAAATTTTATTTGACAAAAACATGTGACATGCATAAATATGGTTGTGCTGACATCACAGCATGACCATATGTAGGCACTTCATGACTATATATGGGCATACAACAGTCTATCAAAGAAAATGTTATAGTACTGTATGGACAGCGCTTTAAACCATTCCACTGAGAGATCACACACTTCGCTTCCATCACATCCCTGTCTTTTTTGTGCAATAGACTCGCTTTCACTTTACCTGTTCCACAGTAAATATTATAAAGCATTTAAATAGATCCCAGTCATTTGATTGGTTGATTTCGGACATGACATTAGTAATTTTGCCCATTCCATTGCTCACTGTTGAAATTTTGTTCCACCGTGCATTTGTTTTCCTATCCGAATCGTCCATTGCACATTGCCTATGGATACGAAATGACTTCAACCTAATACAATCTTTTGATTGGTAAAAAAGATGCAGGACTGACTTTTCTGGAGGGTTAAATCCATGAAATGATGTCACGCCACCTATAACCTTTCTCAGGCCTATTCCTTGCTGAATTTGTCTTGCCATGTGCAATGTAGCGGAGATTTCGTTTACTGTAAACAGTACTGTAATGTATTTTAATTGTGAGGATGATACCTCAAAAACTAGCTCAAACTTCCGCAAAATTAGTGCGGAATTCAGTTCTTATTTTCCGAAATGTGCTAACAGGTTTCTAGCCTAGCCCTAGGTTTTGCACAGAGGATAGGCCTAAGCCAGGCTAGGCTAGTGTCGCCTCAATTATCTTTATCATTCCATTGAGTCATCAAGGATTTGCTTCAGCCATAAATGTCCAAAGATTAACTTTATGTCAACGGAAGATTACTATAAAGATAGTGGTAAATTAAACAGCATATTAGTATGCTGCCTACTGCTTCTTCATCCTCTTTCCTTTTCTCTTACACAAAATTATACCAAAATGGAATAGTGGATGGATAGTGGAAGAATAACCCACGAAAGACTTATTTCCAGTGGGGTCATTCTGGTGGTGAATTTGGCAGTACACCGGGAGACAATCCCCTACTCATGTGCAAATAATAATAATAATAATAATAATAATAATTCTGGATTTATATAGCGCCTCTCGTTGACACAACCTCGAAGCGCTTGAACAATATTACCCCCGGATCACTGGATCAAGCACATATGGAACACACTGCGTTCTTTAATGTGCACATGCGCCGCAATGCACACCGGACCAAAGGGCTTGAACGTCCCATTCTGAAAGACGGTACGCTAGCGCAATTTGCATTTCAGTCCTCCGGCTGAAACACAAGAAGAGCAGCGATGGGAATTGAACCCAGATATTTCCATGATTCAGCACACAAACAGCGGCTACCACCAGTTTAGCCGACTGAGCTAAGCTGCTCTCTTGGTGCTGTATTATAATAGTTAATTGCCTTTCAATCACCTTTTCAAATCCTGACAAACCAATAGTGGTTCTGACAAAAAACCTACTGATACCCAAGCCTCATATTTTATATTGATATTTTTTTTTTCTCAATTTCCTAGTAAACATTGCCATCATACAAAACAAGCAAATTACAAATTTTTTTTTTTCTAAATAACCTGTATCAAAATTAACAACATCATGAATATTATAATAAATGTATCAATGGAAGTTTCTACTAAGCTCCACCCCTTAGATATTGCTTCAAAACTTCCACGATTGTTTTCCCAACACAATACAGTATCAACATCACAATCTATAATCACATAGCCTACTACACCTACTGCCAGAGTGTTCAGGATTAAGCTTGTGCAGTACAATGGAAACAGGAGAAACATGATTGGGATGTGCATGTGTTCCTAGCCCTGCACTTATTTGGCATTTGTTAAGTGTGACTGACATTCTAGAAAAGTCTACTTGAGACCACCTCAGTCACTAGTTGTATGATAATAGAATAAAACATAACAAAAATAACATAAGAATAATTACCTGGTTCTCATGATGGAAGACTGTAAAATACCCAACGATTAGCATAACTTCATGAAGGAGATCACTGTAGTTCTGATAGTGACTACAATACCAGATTAAATATGTTGCAATATGTCGAAATTCCAATGAGATTCCTTCCTCTCCTAAGGCACTCTGTGATGACAGAAAAACAAAACAATACCTTATTTTGTTGTCAATGTTTAATGGTTGTCCAAATATAGCACTATAGCTTGGTATCAGAACTAGAGTGTGCCTAAGGGTCTATGAAAGCTAGAGCCCACCCCCCACCCAAAAAGAGAAAAAAGAAGGGAGAGGAGTGTGAAAAACAAATGGTATTTAAAGCGCTGCATATACATCTGTAAAGTTATAATTTGTGTACTTGTATTGATTACATTTTTATAGGCAACTATGCCACACCCCATTTTGATGTTTCGCATGTCGCATAGCCCCTACCCAGGTGCTTCCTGTAAACTTGCTGTATTGACATAGGCAACAATTCAACATCATAAAATATATATGCGCTAACACATGATAAGAACTAAGAGAACTGTAGATTACGTGACAAGTGTAAAACGCCATTTGTATTATCTCTAATTTGTATACAACACTGCCCCGACTTGGCAACAGGCCCTCATGTAGGCAGAACAGGTCTCATTCCCAGGAGAACACTGAATATGTACTTAAATACTTACCTGTAGTATAGTAAGATCTAACAGTGCAATGTTACTCAGCATGCGTATACCGGCATTCACAACACTCAAGGTGTGCTCAGGTAGTTCAGGTGGGATGACTGCATCCCCACGTGAGGGTGAACCACCATGAAGAAGAACTCCATACAGCAAGGACACAATACCTCCAAGTCCAGTGGCTTGGAATGTAACAATTAGCTGAGTAGAGTCTTCATGTTTGCTAGCGAATACATCATTCGACCTGCGACAATGACAAATATGATAATCAACACATCATAACTAAATCCTACAAAAAACTGATTTTAGGTATGAACACCAAATAAGTTGGAAGCATATATGGTAATGATAAGCCAAACCATTCACTCGTCGCAAATCCTGTTTCAGAGATGATGGCCAAAACATGCTGAAATATCAAAATTTTTGAAATCTATTTTATTACACTAAACTAACATTTATATATCTATAAAATTATAATCATGCCATGCTGTTATTTTCCCTACTTTCAATGTTAAAAATACAATTTTTAACGATTTGGTGATGCCCAAAATAAAAAATTTTTAAGGCTGATTTCTCAAATAATGTTTGTTTGTTGCTGTAGGTTTAAACTCCTGCAACTTCATAATGAAATGTCGGATTTAAATGATTCTTTTGCCATTTTATAGCTCTCACTTTTCTGTTTAACCTTGTATTAAAACCTAAAAATCAATTTTTGTGACAAGTGACTGGTTTGGCTTGTCTTTGCCACATATTTTGCAGCAGTAAAGCAATAGGTTTACATTAAATTATTTATTTTATTAATGTTTTTTTTTTTGTATTTTAAATGTATGCCAAATGGATTTCAACTTTTCAACATGTTTTAATGACTATAAAGTTTCTTATCTTAAAAAGAACAGGGGTTTAAGTCTAAGGCAGATCAGTTTATCCATGTTTCCCCCTGCCCACAAGATTTAGTGTATACCTGCACAAGTACATAACTGAAGTTGATACAAAAAATTACTACAACAAATTTATAGAGGAATAGATGTATAGAAGTTTTCTATAGCAAAATTTACAACAAGGTGTTTTCAAAGACATTACATCTTTAAAAGGGAACTACAAAGATGATTTTTTTAGAGGGGATTTCTGATATGTCACTACTAATAGAATCAATTTTAAAATTGTTTTTCGCAATTGTATATGAAGTTATAGGCCATTACGATTTTGCCCCTTTAGTAGTGTGACGTCAGTGTAAGCTACTGTAACCAAAGATTGTATAGCGCTGCGTAATTCGTAATGGCCTGTAACTTCATAAAAAAATTGCCAAAAAACGATTTTAAAGTTGATTCTATTACTAATGACATATCAAAATCTCCTCTAAAGAAAAAAAATCATCTTGCTAGTTCCTTTTTAAACCCCGAAGCTACAGCCCTGCAACGTTTATATTCCGGCTACATACTTTGACGATGTGACGGTGACAAATTTGGTAACTGCAGCAAGTAGAGCGAGCCCATGCTGAAGGAAATCAGCACTCTTCTCTTCTTCGTCAATGGTGCCTCGAATACCATTAAAATATGTAGTTAGCTTATCAACAACACCGCTACACACAAAGTAACTGAAAACAATATATTAATTTATTAAATCAAACATTACATCAGAAATATCTTTATTTACTTTAAAAAACATGTTAAGGCCTTTTTATTTTCCAAAGCTTGAATTGTAGATTCTTTCTTATCTTTTTGTGTTCTTGAAAGAATCATTTTTTTTTTGTCTATTTTTCTGTTGATTTTTTAAGTTTTATATGTTAGAGGACTCCCCTGAAAATCAGCCATGCTGAGCAGAACATCCTGGTAAAAAATAAACAAAAAATTAAAATTATTTAAAGAAAAAAAAAATCACCACCTCAAACATTTAAGTATCTTTCTTTCATACCTGATAACATCTTGGCCCCATTGTTGGAAAGTGTCTGCTTTTTTCTTCTGAGCTTCACCACGTTTCTCACTTGTTGAGGAACTTGTAGCAGTTGGTCCATTTTTGGACAGGCACAAAAATACTGTGGATAGCACCTGCATGAGGTGGCTTGCTACAGGATCAGAGGGAGGCTTCCAATTGTCGGAACTGCCACTGGTGTTAAGTGGTGAAACCTCATCATCTGGTATGATGCTCTATAATGATAATAACAATAACAATATAATAATAATAATAATAATAATAATAATAATAATAATAATAATAATAATAATAATAGCAACAGGACCTCTGTGAGAACTAATCTTTTGTGTTTATTGGCCTACAAAAAAGGAACAAACGTCATTCCTAGTAAATTACTATAAATGAAAAATTCTGAAACAATGAAAGCACAGACTGTCAGTAGTTGGCTTGTTTAAATTCTCACTATAACACACACACACCCACCCACACACTTGCTCGAACATTCATATAGAAAAATATTGTCAAGGTTGATCGGTGTATTCTATTTAAAATAAGAATAGCAATTTAATCATTTAAAATGTAGTGCAAGTTCATGTTTTAATTTTTTGCACCTATTGTAAGGAGTAAGAGCAGTTTTCTGCTTTGGTTTATACCTGTTCCTTGCTCCTGGCAAGACTGTACTTTACTTTGCCAAATAAATATTATTATTTTATAAATGAAAATTATTAGACAAATTATAGAGGGCGGTAAAATATATCTGTTGAAAAAATATATCACTAAAAATATGAGGTAGCAATTTCAATTTTAAAAAGCCACTTACTATCAATTGGTGCATTAGACTGTCAATTAGTGGTCCTAATTTGTTGCTATAGAGACAGTACTGACAATTCTCATAACATCCTTTGATTGCTAATTTCAGTACATTGGTTGCATTGCATAAAGTCCTGTAAAATTGCAAGTAAATTGGTTAAAAGCAAAATCAACTCTTTTGACTACTCTAACCTCCTTATATCAAGGCCATTTATGTTCATAGCATTGTAAATTAATTTTATTCAGTTATTATTATTAGTATTATTATTACTGCATATCTGCATAAAACTAATTCATTTAAGAGTACATTTCTATGTAATAGTACAGATTATGGCCACTAATATTAGTAAGGATTTGTACCTTTATTATTAGTTTTATTACTGAGGGCAGCCTAGCAGTCATTTGAAACCAGCGGTGACTACTGTGTATGTAATGAACTTTTTCTCCTACTCTTACTGAATATACGGGGTCAAGGAAAGTGCATTCACATCCCGGCCCTGTTTTTACCAATCCTTTCACCACCATACACGAAAATCGTATTGTCAAATTTTTTAGAACTAAATTGACAAGGCTCCACAGAGTATCAGCTTGTGACCGTTTCAAAATATTTCTAGGAAAAAAAAACATTCCTCAATTTTTAACACTTTAGCAAAAGTCACTCATATGTATCAATTGTACTTACTGGCATATTGCACAGGGTACAGACTTTCTTCTTATCATACGGCTTCTGCTGCGGAGCAAGATCTGTCGTTCGGTAATGTCTAAGCATGCTCAATTCAACTGCTTTTTCACGTTTTTGTTCAAGATGTTCAGTGTGGCGACGAGTGCTCCCATCTTGCTGTTTTGGACAAAAATTGGGAATTGTAATATGTTTATATTAAATATGTAGGCCAAAATAATCCAATGGTGTTAACTTAAACCAAAACAATTTTATATCCAATATCTTAACAAACCTTTTGTTGCTGTCTCTTATTCACATCTAGATGTGTATAAGAGACAGCACCATCAACATCATCCTTATCACCACTATTATCACAATCAACATCATCATCCTCATGATCATCACCACCACCATGATCGCCATCAGCATCACTACCATAACCATCACAAGGACCACGCAAGTATCCAATGTCTAAAACTCATCTTTTTTATCCATGTTCTCACCACATCACCATTTAAAAAACCTAGAATACTTACTTAGCACGGCATTCAGAAGAGCCACCAGCTTGTGACTTGGTGGGCAAGTTGGTCTCGTACTCCTTTCCTCTTGAACTCATACGCTGACGAAGCTTCCTTGCCCGTTTCCTCAATCCCTTCTGACGTTCCTTCTCTGCAATCTGCTTAGCATCAGGCTCGTCTGAAGGTGCTTGTACAATGTATTTAAGTGAATAACTCTCCTAGATTCAAAAAATAAAACCGGAGGACATTTACGGAATGAATTCTATAGTAGCAGCTTGAAAAAATTACTAAACTGTTTGTCGTCAGCTAATGTGTGTGCACTAACACTAGGGTCTCTGGGTAAACACTTGCTTGTGTCAAAGTTTAGAGAACAGAAACAATAGTTGCCTTCTTTTTGAGGAAAAATATTGGTAACAATTATGTAAAACACTCAACAGAAGAGTAGGGATTGTCTCTGGCTATAGCAACTAACAAGCCAGAGGAAACTTTGAGTTTTGCTTTTTATGATTAAGATGCAACTATTTCAAATTTTAAAAACTAGTTAGATACAATAAATACAAAAGAGTATAACAGGGTATAGCTGGATATATAAAAAGCAATTGTGTGTCATGTCATAGCTGGATATATATAAAAAACAATCAAATTTCATGTTATACATATTCCCATTGAGTCTAAAATCAAAGCATGAGTCATATTTTATATATATATTTTACCCGGTCTTCTTCAGATAGCTGTAGATCTGCATGCTTTTCATTGAATGCCAGTGCATGTTTTCTTCCCTTCAAGTGACTCAACAGATAAACTTCTGAAGGAATCTATTAGAAAAATCAACATACAAATTTGAGTTTCATTATATTTACTCAAGGTATATTATTTAATGAAATCACTAATGATAATATTAACAATTATAATAATGCTGGTTCAATATATTGCAAAGTACAAATTAAACTTCAAGATCCCCAAACCGTTTCAAAATATTTCTAGGAAAAAAAAACATTCCTCAATTTTTAACACTTTAGCAAAAGTCACTCATATGTATCAATTGTACTTACTGGCATATTGCACAGGGTACAGACTTTCTTCTTATCATACGGCTTCTGCTGCGGAGCAAGATCTGTCGTTCGGTAATGTCTAAGCATGCTCAATTCAACTGCTTTTTCACGTTTTTGTTCAAGATGTTCAGTGTGGCGACGAGTGCTCCCATCTTGCTGTTTTGGACAAAAATTGGGAATTGTAATATGTTTATATTAAATATGTAGGCCAAAATAATCCAATGGTGTTAACTTAAACCAAAACAATTTTATATCCAATATCTTAACAAACCTTTTGTTGTATTTTCTTTTGTATTTCCTCTTCCTTGGCTAGCTGAGCAGCAGTGAGGGCAGACAGCCTCTGAACTCTGTCCCTAGAAAGGGGAAAAAAAAAACAAAGCAACCTACCAATCAATCAATCAATCAATAAAATCAATCACTTTTACAGATTCTTTATGAGAAGTAAAAGAAAATGCAACAATATGTCAGCAATACATTATTATTATATATTACAGGTATATTGTAAGCAAGTAATATTGTTCAAATTCAAATGTACCAGAATTTAGTGCAATTTTAAAATGTTTCACTTTTCTAATTTTTATCTTCACTTTTTAAACTTGTTTGTTGTTTGTCAATGCTGTTTCTGCCTGAGATCCCATTAAAATTGAGCTAACATTTGCTATCTTTATGGCTCTTCCTGGTTCTTCATTCACTCTAGGGTGTTTTTAGGGTTTTACTGTTTTTCTAATCATTTGCCTTTTACTTTGCGCAGCCATTTCTGTATAGTTGTTTTCGTATTTTGGAGTACCTAATAATTTCAATTCAATTCAACCAAAAATTTAGATTTAGATTACATTTATTCACTTCACAAACAAATGTGTAATTGTTTTCTGTCTTTCTTTATTTGTATTTGGAAAAATGGTATAAAAATTACAAATCTTGCTTAGATTTGTAAAAACAACTTAGTAGACCTTATGGGTTGGTAACAGCAGGATGACTGAAGTCTGACAAATACCTTGCTTTCTCTTTGGCAGCAGCTTCTCTTGCCCTGTCTCTTGCATCTCTAATCTGGTATATCTTCTCTTCCTGAATCTTCCTCTGTTTTTGCATAGCCTCTAACCTGGCTTGTCGTTCCTCCTCAAGCTGTCTCCGCCTCTCGTGTGCAGCCTCTTCTTTAGCTTGTTTTTCCTCCGTCTTCCGCTGGCGTTCATCAATGAGGTCCTGGAGTCGGGCCTCGATGCCCTGATGTCTGGAGAGTATGTCAATCTTTTTGTTTTGAGCTTCTAAAGAATTTATAAATGCAATTTCATTTGCCTAGAAATAAAATAAAAATTAATTATTAATTGATATAAATTTAATTTAATTTAATATAAAATTTAATGACAGAATTCTACTCAAATAAAACTAGTAAATATGATACAAATACAACGTGATACAACAAATTAACATTTGAGGTAAATATGTGACTTAAAAGGGAGGTGGTTGGCGCAGCGGTTGCTGCTCAGGTTTTTCAACCTCGTGGTTGGGAGCTCCACGCTGTCCACTTCCAGCCAGGCTTAGATACCTCAGCTTGCATTGTGGATGGCTGTAAAAAAAATGGTTCACACTGTTCCAGCCTTAGATGCAAGTCGGCTACGACCACTGGCATCGTTTCGGGCATATAAGATCAGGCCACTCTTTTCAGGGCCTTGCTATATGGCTTAACCTTTGTCCTGCATCCTCTAATAAAAAAAAAAGTCAATCCTTTTATACCACGGCATATTTTAATTTAATTTGTGTCTTGTGACAACCATAGTATAGTCGGCGATCCAATTTTGGGTTGCGACTCGTACTTTGAGAACCACTGCTATAAACTAAGTAGGAGCATGCAACCATATTCTTGCATTTATTCAAATTTTGTTTTTTACCTTTATATCTTCGGTTCTAGCTTTCTTTACAATGGCTTGGAGTTGTACTTGACGTTTTTCCTCTGCTCTCTTCAACTTTTCATCCATCTCTTTCTTGCGTTGTTGAATCAGGACTTCCTTCCATTCTTGTACCTCAGCAATCTAGCATAAAGAGAGAAAAAAAACGCTACACAAAATGACTTTTTTTTTTTATTCAAAATAAATGAACAATGTTTTAAAAAGAGCTTGGTCAATGGGACCATATATAAAAAAATATCACTATTTAAATTATTTCCACCATGTACTGTAGTAAATTTCCAATTACAGCATAGAAACAGGCAATGCATATCTCCATAAACTGAGATTCACTTATGAAATACAACAATGAAAATCTTTACAAGCTTGACTGCCTAAGCTACCTTATACCCATTCTTTATTCCTTCTAGATTTCAGCAATTTCAGCTGCAATTTTAGAATCAATTCTATTATCAGCAGACAGGGAATGGAAGATTGTTGGGTTGTCAAATTAACAACAAATTTGTATTTAAACCGAAGTTTCTATATTAACAGTTGTTACATTTATTATCATTAAATTCTATATTTACAACATAATATCTTTATTCCAATTATTGTTTTATTTTGTAAAGAGTGTGAATAACTTTTTTTATAAAAGTCTACATGCATGCCTCATAATATTACAAATATTATATTTGTATGCAAATGTATTCTAATACTATAAATGGAAATACTGACCCGCTCATGAAGACTACGCAGTTTCTGGCCCTTCTCTTCAAGCAAAATCTCTCGTTTCTTCTTCGCCTGTGCTTGTCTTTCTTCATGAATCTTCCGACTCTCCGCTCGTGTCCTAAAATAAGGAGATATGCATAGTCATCTAGAAATTACCTGCTGCAGTTATTTCCACTTCCAGGGACCTGGGTGCAAATCCTTCCAAGTGACAGAATACAGGCTCATGACCAAAAACTTATCTACACCTTTAGTAATTTCAAAAATATTTTAAGTGGCCCTCAGTATAAACTATATTATGCCTACCATTTTCCCTAACTATGTATTGGCGTCATAACTTACTTTTTTCTTGAGGGTGATGAGAGTTTCTCATGCATAAGTAGAGCATGTCCAGGCGGTCTAGCTTCCAGGTTATCATCAAGGTCAACCATGTCACCCCATGACATGCCCTGCTGACTCCTCTTCTCTTCGAACTCTGCGCATAGATCATTCCAGTCCATGGTACGCTGAGAGGATTCTAGGGAGCTCATGGTGTTCTGTGTGACAAAATGCAGGGTGAAATATAATTCCAACAATTCAAATTGTTTTTGCTTGTCGTATAAAAGAAAAAAATCCACATGGAACTATAATTGAAACATGGGCTTACCACTAGGGACAAGGCTACCTTGAATTTTGATGCTACCTTTCAATGTAATTTCATACTTGATTGATTTTACTTTCAGATTTTCAAGACACATAGTGTACAATTTCTGCTCCAACCCTCTGCAATTCGTGGGGTAGGCGTATATCTGATATAGGCTTACACCCAAGGAACTACGATATATTCATTACAGCTGAGGAAGAGCATGTCCATAGGAACTTGATTGAGGACCACTGAAATCCCATTTCAAATATACTACTCAAGGAATATATTAAAACAAATACAATAAAAAAAAAATGTATGAAACTATTTAAATTAAAGCATGTGATGTAAAAGTAAGGCTTTGGGCTTTCAACAGAAGTCAACGTTTATGTCTGAGGCTGACATGACCTTGTGGAAAGCACTTTATCTGGATTGCTTCTCTAAAATTATTGACGTTTGTTAGGGAGACGGTTCGCATGTGGAGCCTTGGGTCGGACTGTTCCATTTTTTTCGAAGGGGTGTTCCGTTTTGGGAACAATGGCAATTAGTCAGTTATCCAGGTAAGTATTCACGAAATAGACCTATTGATTAGATTAATAGTAAGATGGTAAAGTGTGCAGATTCTGGAATCACAACTGAACTGCTGTACCAGGGAGTGGAAATGCCACATGTGAATGATTGTTTAGGAATCTAGTTTGAGGCTTCTTGCATTGGTTAGTAGAAAAGGTATTAACATTACAAAAAAATATATAAATCAAGATTTCTTTCTGAATATTGATTAAATTTAAAGATCAAAGCAGCCTTACCCCAAGATCACTGTCACCTTCATCTGTCTCCACAACTTCGATCTCCTTATTCTCCTCTTCTTCAAGTTCTTTTGTCAGGTTCTCTTCCTCTGCAATTGCTGATGCCAACGCCTCTTCTTGATACTTCTCCAGTTCGCTGGTGAGTGTCTCTTCTTCGTTTAATGCTGCAATTACTGCCTGTAAACACAGAATAAACAAATGTTTAGATTACACTGGAGCTGCATAAAATTCAGTAACTATGTATTTTATTTGATTATTTGTATTGTCAACATATTTCCTTCTAAAATTTTAAGTTAATAAATTATTGGTCTATAAAAAAAATGTTTTGATAAATTTAAATTTGTCATACAAAGTGATTATATACAGATTAGTAAAACACAGTCTCATATTAAATATTTTTTATTTGTATGAAACTGACAATGAAATGCTGAGACTACAAGTAGCCTATCAACAAACCTCATCTAAATTTGGAACTAGCTCTGTTTCCTTCTCATTTTCCTCAATTTCAGTTTTAACTTCTGTAGTACTGGTGACTATATTTAAAAAAGGAAAGAAAGAAGAAATCAGTTTTAATACAAGCATAAAATACAATGTCTACAAATACTATTAGTGTGGTAGGCAACAGAAGATCCAGCACAGGCCACAATTTGCTTCCCCTTGCCTCCATCCCCTCCCCCAGAGAAGGCACAAACATGCAGTATATTTTTAAATATGTTGGAACTTCAAAGCGTAGTATCTGTTGAAGAGAGGATGCAAAATTCAGATGAAATAAGATAGGACATACCTTCAAGAATGGCAGGGTCTTGCTCTCTGATGTCAACTTCCTTCTTCTGGATGTTAGAAGACTCTACCGGATGATTTTCTTTCTCACTGTCAGTACGACTCTCTCTAACTTCTGTGTTGTTTTTTTCTACATCCGTAATAACAACTGGTATTTTCTCTTGTGTGACTTTTGGAGTTGCATTGCTGTGTATTTGTTTACCATGATTGGCAGGCGAGTTGGAAGAGGAGGAGTTGCGGGATTTGTTCTGTTTTCCTTGCTTGCCTCGTTGCACAGTTTCCCAGCCTTCAGTATCATCTATTAGCATAAACATAATTCAGAAAGTATTAAAATAAGTAAAATATTGATTAAAAAATTAAAGGTGGTGAAGACATGAAATCATGAACAAATATTTTATACAACTGGAATGTTATCATTTACGGTAATTAAACTTAGTAGAGTGGAAGCACTCTGTGTAATGTTGTTGTTAATACTAATAGAATATTAGAAGTAAAGTAGATGTGCTTTGAAAAAATGAAAATCTTTGTACACTTGACAATAAAGTCAAAAGCACATTCTGATGAGGAGGTAAATTAGGAAAAAATTTATATTTCATGCTGATTAGGCATCATGCTAATATTAAAAGTACATAAATATGCCATATCATCTAACTGAAAAAATATTTATTTATTATAAAAAAAATTACCTTCATTGATTTCCTCTAACACAGCATTCTTTGTTTTAGTTTCAACCTCAGCCTGTTGCGGGAGTTTAGGCTGTAGTGCTGCTTTAGGTACCGGTTTGGTTGTACGGCCTTTTACTTTATCAGCCCAACTTGAACCAGTTTCAACAAATGGTACTGGGCTACTACGCCAAATGAAAAGGTGTATATTAACATTTGGAATTCTTTACTGAGAAATATTGCATTCATATAATATGTAGAGGATCTGCAGCTCGATGGGTATCAAAAACATTTAAAAGTACATTGAATTGATATCAGAACTTACCCTGATTTTCCCTGGTTGTTGAAGCTGAGAATTCTGTTGACAGGACTTGGGGTACTACGGTAGCTATCAGGAGTTGGGCTGGTGCCAAGGGCCTTGCCAGGTGATGTCTTCCGTACCTCCCAAGCAAGTGAGGTAGGCCTAGAATAGGAGGCAACATGCAAACATACATAATCATGATTATTATTTTACAAAATTTATTCTTTGATATACCTTGTTAACTGTATGTTTATTTTATTATATTATTCTTTAAATATACTATCAAACTTTTAAAACATTGTTGAAATAATACTTTACTAAAACAGTATTGTGTTTTATTGTGATTATTTTAAGTAGATATATCTATTATTACATAACATGCTATTCTGACTCTCCGAAGCAAAACAAAAATGTTGTGCAATTCAATGATTAATGTGTTCTCAGTGAATGTGGCTGTGGAGGTATGATTAATTTTACATGCTTGTGTAAGTGTAAGTCATTAGATTTTTCCAAAGCTTTCTCCTAATTGTATGCACACATTACTAAAACATTATGAACAAAGCTTATCATGATGCCAACAAGTTAAGTGTAAATTAATTTGGTATGTGTTAAGTTTAACAGCAAAAGTTGTTCAAAACAAAAACAGGTATGTAAGCAAACAGCAATACATTATATTATAAAATTGTTAGTTTAACATAAAAGCAACATTAAAAAAAACATGGAAAACATTTCACATGATTATTATATTAATTTTATTCTGGTATGATTTCCTTTTTGGTCCTGAGATGAAAAAAAAACCAGTTTCATAAAAAATAATAATAATTTACATATATAATACAAAAAACATAATGCTGTGGCTACTATATACATAAATTACAATTTTTATACTAGATTTTAAAAGGCCAAGTAGAGGTAATGTAAAGGATATAAAACATTAATAAAAAGGATATGAATGCTATTGTTACATCTATGAGAGGCAAGTATTTCACAAATAATAGAATGTAAAAGATTTTAACTATAGGATAAAGCAGCATGCTAGCGATGATGTTCTGAATCTGTACGGTCGGTAATAAAGAAATACGAACCGCTGTCTACGAGGAGGTGTGCGAGCATCGCCAGGCCAACTTGGTGCACGATGCTTTGCTGGTGAAGATGACATCTTGCGTACCTCCCACACCAAAGAGGTAGGCCTATGGTTTTGGCAGGAGTAGTATGAGAGAAAACACAAAAACACACACACGCATGAGATATACATGGAAGAGAATAATACCATTACCATATGAACACAGTCATTGAGAATATTATCCATCCATATATGGAAGAGGACACCATTACCATATAAACAGAGCATTGAGAATATTATCCATCCATATATAGAAGAAAATAATACTATTACCATAAGATCACAGTAATTGAGAATATTATCCATCCATATATGGAAGAAAAGGACACCATTACCATTATAAAAGTATAATTTTGAGTATATTATCCATACACATTTGGAAGAAAAGTAAAACTGTATGGTATAAAAAATTACATTGAAAATATGTCAGTATAAATCAAGATATTTAATGTATATTTTATGAGATTTTATTTAATAGGATCATACTCTTTTCTAAAAAAAAAAAAGGTGAAGGAACCAAATTATTTGACATCCATTTAAAATTAATTTAATTTAACAGCAAATCATTATCATTATATAATTATTTTGATGAAAGTTAAAAATAAGGACAAATGATATTACATTCATATTGATATAATAATAATACACAGATTTATATGTATTTACACGTAAAGTTTTTGTCATAGGCTACAGTATGCATGCACTTGCACATTAAATCCAGCAAACATTGGGACCCCGAATGTCGGCCAACGAGCCCATCTTTTATTTTAGCGAGCGCTTACTATACAACGCCGTCTGCTGATCGTCACTGGCAGTCTGAGAGTTTCGTTATTGAAAGGATCAATTGCATGCATTATGTCACAATACATTTATGAAATCTTGTTGCCCAGCAACCATCTGCGCAAGTATGTGCACAAATTATGATGAGGTGATGTCAGTAATTTAAGATGATGGGATTAGAGAATAATCTGATGAGTGATGGATAATTTACAGATTAGTGAATGAGCAATAATGTTGGATCAAGAAGATAAAATCTTATTTCTAAACAGGTAACGAAAATTAAAATGAATCTGAGGTTATGTATTTCCTGAATTAAACAGTAGCATTTTAAGTAATCCATTTGCAAAGGATTAATGTGAGATTTGGATTAATGTACAGGGATAAGAACAGGTTTGCATTACATTTACATAAATAAATGTTTCCCAATGACCAGGGTAGTGAATGTGAAGGGATTAACATATTGACTCCAAAGTATCAACTTAATCATATTCACAGGGTGTAAGTATTAGGGGACCACTTAAATGTTGTAGACGACATAAAACTTTTGAAATTGTAAATAAAATATGTTGGTATCCTAATTAGAGGCAAAATGTACTAAGCTACAGTAGCAGCATAGGATCTATTACCATTGCAGTGACACATAAAGGTGTATTATTTACTATTATTGCATATGTTTACCCAAATTATATTAGCAATTATATTAAAGTAACATGATGCTTAATAAATTATTAGTGTTCACTTCAACAGTCTCTAAAACACTTCGTGCAATTGCCAGAAATAAGCCATCTTGTAGTTTCTCTTGCACAGTAATATGTCAAAGGTCAAGGCATATAAACAAGACATCTAATATATTACAAAAATGCATGTTTGCGAAGAAAAATATTATACATTAATTCGATGTGCCGGCATAATGCCTTGAATGCAGAGATAAAAGAGTTGCTGTTGTATTCCTTGAACTTTGACAGACATGTACAATTAGAATTACAAGAGGACTTTTTATATGTTAGATGGATGTTGATCAAAGTCCTCAAATAATGCTGATGTCATGTTTTGCACACATTCCAATAATGATAGCATGAATATCCCTGGATCTTTATATTTTCAATAAAGATAATGGATAATAATAATGAGTTCAACATCAGTTTGTACAAGATAAACTATTATAGTCATCAATATCTTTGTTACTCTTCAAAACTGTCAAAACTAATGTTGGATTTTGTTAAATATTAGGGATTACTATGAGGATTAGTTAGAACCAAATTAATCCTTAGATTAGGTATCAAGATTATTAAAGGTAGTAATATATGATCCTACTTTTTATCTTTATCTGCATTCTCGAAGGCTGTCTGTACATTAATCCGCTTGATCAGGGCTTCAAAATCTCTTGTAGCACTCTTCAGTATCATTATAACTTCCTACAATAACGAACGAAACCAAAAATAATAAGTAAAATATGACAAACAAAACAACAAAGAGAACTAGTTTTGCTGAAAGCATAATTCATATTTTGTAAAGGGTAGGTCTAAACCAAATATGAGAACATACTTGTTATATCACACAACCAATCATAACAGCCAATCACAGGTATTTAGAGGTCAGGATCGTTATATATTTATCAGGTAAGAGTGAATGAGAACTTACATTATAATTACCACATAAGAGGTCAAACCCACCCCCTTAAAATTTCCATAATTATTGTCAACAATTTGTATTTCAGGTTTTCTATTAATAATAGTTCAAACATGCTAACCAAATTTAGTTTTGCTATCATATCTCCCTTCCTAAACTCCCAGCGTTACTATCTACCCACAATCCCATGTTTTTATCCCCTTACCTTACATTCCACAATACTCTCATCTACTTCACATGTGTGGTATACTTCATCTACAGCCCTCTGTAGGTTATCAAACAGAAATGCCCAGTAGCGGGCACGAAGGTCAATTTTCTTAGTTTTCTTTTCTGTTTTCTCTAGGCTGCGTCCCTCTGTACTTGAGCTACGTTTCTCCTCGGTGGAGCTGTCCCGAGGGCTTTTTCTTGCCTTGAGGATTGATGTTCTGGCCTTCAGCTTCCTACGTGGAGCTGTCTTGGCTATTTAGTTTAAGAAAAAGGGAAACATAGTATGAAAATGGATACTAAAATATATGTATCATAATGTATAATCTACACTATTGTATCGCAGTTATTTATAAAAAAAAAAAAATATGAAGGCAAAATTGACACGGATGACATTAATGATTACTCTAATGATGTCAGTGATGTCCTACACATATAATTAAGATGATGCTTATGATAATAATATAATAAAATAGTAATATTCACAATAATGTTGTTATAAGTTATGATGTAATGATGGTAATAGTGAACATGACAATAATGGTGGATGGTAAGTTAATGTGACATGAATGATAAATATTTTATGGTGCCAAACATAGTCATCAATAACATGGATACGGCCATAAAGATACATACTAGGATGTGGTATTATTACCATGGCAATGGAATGTTTAATTTTTGAATTACTGATCATGTTTATACTTAGCTAATTTTATGAATATACTGTGGTCAGAGTGTAGAGTTCATTAAACACACTCTACATTATATGCAATATTTATATTCTGTCAATCCATAGTTTATGTTTATATTTGTGTTTATTAATTTTATGAATATATTGATTTTGTTTAGAGTGTGATGTTTACAGGCTATTTGTTAAGAGAATTTTTTAGGTGATCATCAGCCTTTGTATACTGTATCTGCATACAGTACCTGCCAACATTCAAATATCAAAAATAGAGACGCTATTCATTGGTGCCACGCCTAGCACCATGTAAGACCAAGATATGGCCTAGGTAGCTAGGCGCTTAGGCCTACTAAACTACAATTAGGTGTTCTCTCTGCTCTTACTTTGATGCTCGAGTAAAGACTAATTCTTTGCCGGAATATTGTTTGTGATAGGCTATTGAATCATAGGGCAATTGTTGAAACGCATCTGCCACAATCGTCTTTTTCGTTCTGTTCATGCACTAGGGAATCCCCGGGTATAATTCCACCCCCGAAAATCGGGCCAATTTCGCGTTCATGGGAATGGGATTATACCCGGGGAAATACAAACTAATATTCCCTTCATCACACATTTTTTTTTAGAAATTCTAGAAATAGGGACGTCCTGATTTTTTTGTGTTTTTGACATCGGAAATCGGGACGATCCCGATTAAATCAGGATGGTTGGCAGGTATGTATCTGATTTGTACTGTGTGCTACTGTAACATAAGTGTAATTGTCATTGCCTGGAAATAAATACAATTTTTAAACATGAATACCAAATATTATAATAAAAGCAAATCCCCTACAGTACTGTATGTATCACATGTAAAATGCACTACCTATACATAAGTTGAAAAATTCTTACTTTACCTAATTGTGTAGTAAATATATTAAACAAAGCTAACCTCCTAGCATATAGAACATCACAAAATTAGGTGATACACCAATAGGTATTCTGTACTATATGAAGATGAAATAACAATTTGATTTAATGAAGTGGAACTGATTTGAATGTGGATTGCATCAGTGATTATAAAAGCATTTCAAAATCATGTGACTATTAACCTGCAGTATCGCTATCGTCACTATCCTCCACCGGCACGCTCCACTGGACGAGATTACGTGCATTGCGCCCTTCTTCTTTCACCAGGCGACGTACCTTGTCATAGCTTGTAGACCGCTGATATGCACTCTGCAAAAACACAAGAACAAAGGATATTTTTTTTTTTTAATTCTCAAATAAAAAAATATGAGATGAATGCTCTAGTTAAAATCTGAAATACCTGATTTATGAAACGCTAACCTTATGTAGTGGTGTACTAAAAGGGTGTCGTGGGAAAGCATGCCAACAAAAAGGTTGCACCCTTACTCCTCTTGAAAATTACACTAAAGCAGTTAAAAATCTCCTAATAATAATACAGTAGGGCCTACCAATTTTGCCAGCTAGTACCCCTAAATAAATCCTCTGTGTCTTAGATAAACCACTAAATGTAGGCTACTCCAAGACTGATATTTTACAGTACTGTATACTGTACATGTTATCCTGTATAACACATTATCACTGCCTCAAAGTGCTTCACATTGATCATAGGATCAAACACCTCTAAAAGCTCTCACTGGGAAGTGTTCATGTTTCAGCTATTAACATTATAGTACTAATCAAGACATTGTTAGTATGAGGTACCCATTTCTACTCCTTGGTGTTGGAAAACATTGCAGTTACTTAAAAGCAATACCAATTTTACTTAAATATAAATATTCTTCCAGAGAAATAGCTCAAACTCTATCATCATTACACAGGATTTTATTTCATCGCACCTATTTTTTAATGAAGAGAATTCATATTAACAAATATTGGTGTCATATTGTAATTAATTACACAATAATAGAAATTAACAACAACTCAAGTGGAAGCAATCAGTAAACATTGTGGTCAAGAGGAAAACTGATTAAAAAAATCAGCAACTAGCATGAGTACCAAAAGAAGTAGATGACTCTGGAATTAATGGAACAATCTGTGACAATAATCAATCAATAAACTAAAGCTCAGAATCTCATCCAAATATTGATGATGTGATATAAAATTATCATCTTTTAATGTCTCCATTAAAATGTCATCATCAAAAAAGAACTGTATTATCACTCTCTTGCTAGAATACCATACTACATTTCCCATTGAATAACCATTATTATGATTATATCCAAATCCATTCAATGTATGCAGTTAATATATTACAATTATTTACTATTTGTACTACAAACTTGCCATTATAATGTAATAAAGATCCCAATGGAAAAAAAACATCTTGCCCATAATATTGTTGTATTATTTTTGTTCAAATGTCAGATCTTTCAAAATCAAATGAAATACTTGGAAAATTATCCTATGTGATAGTAATATTGTTATATAATCAAAGTAAATTTATAATCTGAAGAATAAACATTTGAATACAAAGTGTCAAAATTAACAGCTAATGTACTAATGAAAAAAAACAAAGGGATGCTCAATCCACACATTTTAAAATTATTATAATTATAGTGTAGAGTGTATTTGTAAATTTTACCGTAACATTAATTGAGCATATAATTCATTTTTATTCTATTGTATAAAGTCTAAACTAATCAAGTAGAATCAATATAAATAAATGAATAATTAATAAATAATCATGAACATTAATTATTCTATTAAAAATATATCAAATCCATCAATTATTAACATTTCATATTAGACTGATAAAGAAAGTTGCAAGATCTACTGTACTATGGCAATTCATCCACCAGGTGCTCAGTGCATCCCATCAAATTACAAAGAAGCAAGAGTACAGTAGGCTACAAGGCTTGAGATCATCAACAACTAAGGCCAACCTAATGATCTGAACAATTCTTTTTATTGTACATTAGAACAGAAAAAACGCACAATACAAGTTTTTTTGGGCTTGATTAATTCTAGGCCTACCTTTCGTCTACGTCCTACTGAGGGCCCCATGCTCCTTTTTCTGTAGTTTCCGAAGAAGAATGAATTTCAAAGGAAGTGATCTCTGTCTCTCAGAAGCGGTCTAGGCAATTAATGAGTCTTACTCATCATCATCGGGCAACATCTGAATAGACTAGCAAGGTGTGACAGTCTGTCTACCATTGGGCAGGCTACACCGGATTAACCTTGGCCTTGCTAACAATCAGGGGTTAATCTGGTGTAATGGAGATTCCCTAAGCATGTAATTTGTGAAGCTATTTATAACAGTCTGCATCTAATTCGATGTTACCATTATGAGAGGAAATGGAAGACAATGTTATCATTTATCATGCATTGATAGAACAGGGAGGTGCACTTATGTTAATCAGATGATCAGATTTCTAAATTGAGTCCCTCACAAAAAATGTTTATTACATATTCATATGAAAATAAAACAATATTAATATTTTATCCCTTTCAAGGGAGTAAAAAAATGCAGTGTAGGGAAGAAGGAATGAATATAGAAGGAGTGAACCCTGTATAATATATTCTTTTATGAAAATGGAAAAATAATCTCATTTTATTATACAGTACTTGTTTGGGAAGGAGGGAGAGGCTCAGAGACTAAAGTATGTTTGTATGCTCTTGAAAATGTTGAGGTTGGGAGGGGGAGAATGGATGAACTCAAGGTAAAGAATAATAATGCAAACTGATACTATTAATGTCACACTATTAACTTTCACCCACTTTAAATACTGTACAGACCATAAGTCCATGTTAAAGCATACAGGAATTGTAAACTTGATAATGGTAAGCATGACTGTATACTATTTACTACTACAGTATATGTATTGCTACATAAATTGCTTATTATATCAAACAGAAAAACATTATTGCCAACTTCTGGCCAAATTACCAAATAATATCAATAAAAAACAATAACAAATATAAAATAACAAATAATAATAATTTATTTTAAAAAATGTTATGTGGTTCAATCTGATCATAAAAAACTAATTGGTTGACAGAAAAACACCTAAACAATTTCTTTCACAAGTAACATAAAGATTTAAATTTTAAACAAATTTTAAACAGGAAAATGTGACTTATACAGTATGAACATTACAAATTATGCTAATTTTAAACTTTGAACCTAATGACTTACTTGTATTAAGTTATGATTGATATGTACTGTACAATTAGATATTGTATAAACCTTGGCATTTTGTGAATTTGTACAATTTCCCAGTATCATGTAAATGGATGACTGATTAGAAAAAATGTAATACAGAGGATAAGATACTGTATTGTAACAAAGGGTAGTTTTGGAACAGATTTATGATCCGAGTCTTTGTGTTTGATACAAATTAAGTCAGATAGGCTTTTGACATGCACTAGGTCGATGACTTTAAATGAAAGAATAACTGAAGCAAAAACAGTAAAATGTCATTACTTACATTCCTCAATTGCATTGACATATTTAAATCCTCAAATCAGCTTTTCGCTGCTAGTGCTATGGACTTTTATAATGTCATTTTTTATGATGTTTTTTAAATATTAAATAAAGATACCAAGATAATAATTATAAGTAAACTGAAGCACTGCAGAACTTTTTCAACATATAAATACCTTTATTAAAAAAGTAAACTAAATATTTTAATATTTTTTTCATATAGTGTTCTCTCATGTTTCAATCTTTCTTCATAAAAATGTTCAATTCTAAAAATCCACAAAAACATACTGCCTATAACTATGCATTTTTCACCTCACATTTTTCATTGTTAAATAATCATGTCCCATCTGTGTCCATTCACTGTGAAATTTACCCATTTGTCATTCAATATAATTTCAAACAGAATAATAAAATTATAATAATACACTATTAATATTATTTATAGATACCATAAAAATAACAAAAGTTAGGCAACATCATATATAAATTATTCTCAAAATAAGAACCATTTTATTATGTACCCTTTTAGAAGGAGGGAATACAGAGAATAAATGAAAGAATATGTTTTATTTGCACTCTTCATTATTATTAGTAACTTGCCTAATTGAATACAGATTTCCAAGACACCAATGTTCCTAAATGATCAAATTCTATCTAAATGTGAAAGCTATTTTACTTTCTAATAATTTGATACAACATTGATTGCTGTAAATGCTCGAATAAGCTCCCCTCTCGAATAAGTGCAGCTCTCAAATAAGTGCTGCACCAAGCTTGATTTTTTAAGCTGAATAAGCACTGCAGCGCTTAATCAAGGGTTTATATTACCTTGTGTGTAATGAAATACCTTGAGAAACAGGGTTTTAAATACAATGTACTGTATACAGTGTTAAAATGAATACATAACACAATGAAGACAAAAGCATTTCTCTATAAACGTTTATTTACGATGATGTAGGACCTATGATATGCCTACTGAATTACGGAAATATGTGAGCTATGTAAATGGGAACACACATTTTTTATTAGCGCCGCTCTCGAATAAACGCCGCTCTCAAATAAGCGCTGCACTGGAGCCTCCAAAAATTTTATAAGCACCTTGGTGCTTATTCAAACATTTATGGTATGTTGCTATAATCTATTTATATTTATTTATTTATTATTATGCCATGATGCTGTACTTTGCATATCACACCATTTTTGTAAAACCTCTTGTTTTAATGAAGGTACCAGAATCCAAAACACAGTAATCTGAAATACTGTAAAAACTGACTACGTCTTAGAGTAATTTTCAATTATTTATTTGTACAGTACATTTTAAGGTCCAAGATAGAAAGTCAATCCAGAATATCTTGAGAATGGAGCCAAGATGACGGCAGCCATGATTTCAAGTACTATATAAGGACATATCATTGTAGTTATGATACCTGCCATCCAATGCATGTACTGTATATATCAATGATTCCTGTCAAGATATTTTTCATTGATCTGAATTTCTAATTGCACCAGTATATACTGTAGTAAACCTAACATCTATTGATTACTAGCTATACTAACTGTACAGACCTACAAACAACAAGGCTAATATGACAGGAATGCCCATAACATTTCCCATTCTTTAAATAGCGAGTACAGTGAGAACAGTTGACTCATCATGGTTATGGTTCAATATAAACATTGAGGTCAGCTGGGTTCGAATCTAACACTGCTCATTTTACTCATTTCATTGCCCTTGTTGCTCTTAAACTTACAAAGACATGGGTACCTGGAAGGATGTCGATGTATTATACCACACAGAATAATCATATTCACCCAGGGAACAGATATTGTACTTGTCACATGAAATTAATCAAATCACCAGGGGTTATAACAATTTTGTAAATTCTTTGCTACCGGTTTTCCTGATTAGAAGCCACGGTACATGTACAACTATGAATTACGTTTACTCACTATTGGAAGAGGAACAGAATGTGTTTAAAATACATTTAGATGACTTTAAACTGCACTAGAATTAAATAATTATTTTCTTCCAAGTTACAATTCTGTACTAGTTAGACAAAATGAACATTGACATAATAATAATCATAATAATAATATAATAATAATAATATCAAAATAGGCTATTCATGAGTAAAATGACAGTGCTATAGAACAATTATGTCAAAATTTCATTTTAAAATAATATTTCAGAATGCAAACTCTGAAACCAAAGTATATTAATTTCTTTAAAAAAATTTTTAAAAAACAATTCTTTTATTAACAACCATTACAAATTTATATTTTACAATAAATTTCAAATTCAATCTTATAATGTGAAATATTGTATTCAAAATTATCAATATGATAATTGCATTAAATATTTTACATGCTGCACATTAAAGTACTCATCTGTTTGAAGAGTTTGACGCAAGAGTGTATTTAACAAACTCACAGTGAAATACACTCTGCGTCACATAACATTCTAGAATGCATAACACAGGCATTAATCAAATCAAGATTTCCACTACACTAATTTCAGAGATGCAACATAGGAAATCTACAGCATAATGATGTCTAGGCCTATTACTAAATACTTTAAATTCTACCTCTACACCCAAGGAAAACCTACCATTTTGTTACATGTAGTATTCCTGTTTGAGTGCAAACCCCAGACTTTTTCCTAGGCCTACAGTAGCATACTATTATGTTTTCCAAGTATCACAGCTGTGAGAGGAACTGCATAGCTACCATACAACAGTAATAGAGGTCAGTGTTCGTTTAGACAGGCACTCTGCGTAGATCAGGCATAACATTAGTTGAGGTCCAATAGCTGTATGAGGCCCATGGGTGAGGCCTACATGACACATAGCAGCATGCTTATAAGCTCATTCAGATATTTTTATTTATTTATAATTTGGTATGTTTATAGTACTGCAAAGAATGTACGTTTCACAACAAACAAGATTCATGACTGAACGTATACATTTTTAATGTTAGCTGACCTTCAACAAACACTTTTTTCTTACAGTAAGTCATGGATTACTGACATGATAAACTAATCTTTGGTATTAAAATATTATATCATGAGGCTATTATTATATAAATTCCAAATTCTTTTTATCACTTAATACTGATAGCCAAAACTAAATAAAATCTATTTATTATATTTTCTATAAAATTCTCACATTTCATTATTAACTGTATTATTAAACTAATTGATCATAATCATTCATAATCATTCTTGGATTTGTAATTCATTAGAGGGGCTACGGTTTGGCGGAACCTACAGTAAGGTACTCCCCTTCCAATCCCAGGGTCTGGGTTTAATCATGGCAAAAGAAATTTTTTTTGTAATAAGATGCACAAGAACCATAATGAGGAGCAGATCAAATTCAAACGGGAGTAAACCTATTTAGACTTGCTATCGATGTTGCGTCAGGGGTCGTTTATAATGTACCCACTCTCAATCGAATGGTTTATATTTCACAAAAAAAAACCTTTACTACCTAATCTGTAAGTGCAAAGTGCTACAAACATGCACACTTTCTATTATTCACAAATGCTTAAGAAGGAAAGAATGCCCATTTTTCTGAACAGTCCCTCATTTGCTGGTGTGGCTCCCATAACCACCACCCCCTCTCCTTCCCTACAGTAACAATAACCTTAAAGGATGGAATAAAATCTAAAAGGCCTCGGCGATCATACTGTAGGCCTACAATACAACACGTCACGTTTGTCAATCAACATACATGTACTGTATGTTGTGCTACAATGGTTTAGCACCCCTCCACTCTGATATCCCATCTTTTTAACCTTTTCTATTCCTTTGAAATCTAGCTGATAATTTAGGTCACAGAGATCAATTAGGGGGTTTTATTCTTAGGTACAAACAGTACGCTGGGGGAGGCGGGTAGGCAAATTTGTACACTCTTACATATGCATAAAAATGTTGATTCAAAATAACAAGCAATATGTAAAATGATGGTAAAATTATAATGTAACCATCGATTAAGCAACCAAGTACATCGCTCTAGTTGACTTCACAAAAAAAGGGAGAATTTTTTTGCAAAAAATCAACATTTTTTTGTACACTTTCAGAGGGGAGAGAGGGGGTACCGAAAAAGAATACAGTTTGTACACTTGTGAAAATATTGAAAATTGTGCTTGATCCCTTAGCAGCAACTTCAATTCATAAATTGATCTGACCTGTATTAACATACAGTATAATACAGGTTGCCGCTATCTATTTCTAGTGCGAATAGTTTGTATACTGGCGTTGGTTTTTGTGTCTACTGCCCCATGGGGGGTGTAGACTCTTAGCTATCGTCTCATTTGTAAGTTTCAAAGAGAGTCAAATGTTATGGAATACCATTGCATAATAAGCTAAAGACAGAACACACGTTCCCACTGGGAGCATATCTTTTTTGTTTTCTTTCTGTTGATGTTGTTTACATTATGAAAATGTGAAATAGCATAAGCCTAAATCTGATAATAATTATGATTTCATTCTGTTCATAGAGTACCACAGTCTTGTCGTCACAACGCCAGGTGGCACCCTCTGTTGCCAACCAGACGTTGGTTACCATTCATTATGCCTGAATGACTTCATACTGTAGGCTTTCTGGAATAGGCATTTTAAAATCTACTATTTTACCATCAAAATGTACTAAAAACATTAGCTCACATTATATTAGTTTGAACACACATTTAATCATCAATTAAAATTTACAAAGAAAAACTAAGATATAACATCTTAATAATTATGTTAGAAATTGGGATCAATGGTTTGTCAGTGCAGTGGACAAAATTGCATCCGGTTGAACGCATTTTGCAACGATAGCAACGGAGAAGTATCACATGGTATCATGACTAACACTGCAGTACTCTGTACAGAAAGTAAGAAGACGTAGTAGTATTGACTTTCAAAGGTTCCATACTCTGGATTGTATGTGAGCTTTTAGAATAGCAAAGACTATTACCCTATTCAGACTAGACTTCTATTGACATTGGTTGCAATGCAGTTTTTGGGTGATTTTCCGTGCAATTTATAGCCATTTCTTGACAATCCCCGTGGATGATGTAGCTGTGCTAGGCTTATAGGAAAAAAATGCAGACTTAGTCATGTGGGTGCATTAATATCTACAGTACAGTACTTCATCTGGTGGAGTTCGCCCAAACAAGAGAAGAAAAACAAGGCAGATAATCTTGATCAAGAAGACGGTTTCCGGGCAGAGTTGACTGACCTCAGCCAATCAATGTCTGTGGAACCCGTGGTAAATCGGGAATAATACAGATTGTAGTGCAATAGCAAACAAAAATTTTGCAATATGGATTACTGATCGAAATGAGATGCTAGTCTGAATAGAGTAGGGATGTTCTTGTCTCTTAAGTTAAATATAATCATCTAGTAAGATTGGTAGGTTAGTCTAATTTATTTATTTAGACATTCTTATATTTATAAGTTATATGGTGCTCTACAAGGAACAGATCACCTTACAAAGCTTACATTTCAAAAACAAAAACAAAAACGAACAAGTGAAGACCTAAAAACAGCTCTACTGAAGAGAAAAGAAACATTTTAAGACGTCGTTTGAATAGAGATTCTGACACTGTTTTTTCGCAAATTGGCAGGAAGTGCGTTCCAGACACGCAGAGTGGCAATAGAAAAAGCACTAGGCCTAGGCCTACTGTATCGCCACCCTCTTTCAACTTTGTTTTTGGTCTTCTTGTTGATCTTAACAACTTAGGTAGGATTTGTACTCTTCTTTAGGTTTTGTAGGGTCATTTTGTTTGAGATTGTACTTTTTTTAAATTTAGTTCAAACAGGTTTATATTTAGCTTTTTTTTCTGCACTCCCACCCCACCCTCTCTAGCCTACAAAAATGCATAGGAGGGGGGACCTAGGGCCCGCTATAGCCTAGATAAGCACTAACTAGTAGTAGGCCTAGGCCCTAGGCTACCTAGCCTTGGCCTATAGGCTAGTTACTAGTAGGCCTAGGCCCTACCAATAGGCCTAGGCCTAGGCTAGAGGGGGCCTAGGTTAGGCTAAGTAGGCCGAGCCCTATAATAACAAGAATACAAATTACATACACAAGTGAGAAAATATGTACCCGTTTAAAATTTTAATAAAAGCATTAATATTTTCTACCAAGAAGTAAAAAGCATAGCGCTCGCCTTGTGCTACCCTAGGAGGGCCTAGGCCCTAGGCCTACTGTAGTCTAAGCCTCACGGAAAGGCCTTTCCGACTTCTCGGCGGCTACGTAGCGACAAGCAGGCAATCAATTTATTGCCTTGGCTTGGCCTACCTTTGTATGAGAATTTCTCGATGTTCCAGTCGGATCACTCCCATTACCACGTTGTTTCGAACCTGAGCTAACCCTTCGTCTTCTATTTTCACTCATATTTCCAAATTAATTTTAAGGATAACCTGAATGAACAGGTCGTTTCCCGGGATCAAATCAAATACCTACGCTGGCAGCCATATATATAAACAATGAAATGTCTTCTGGTAAAGCTGAAACATGATTGGTCAAATTTTCTCTCAACCACTGACAGGCGTTGACAGAACCAATCGAATCTACTGTATATATTTAGCAAGATATTTCTCTTACTGTACTTTTAACTATATTTAACCATCAATTTAAAAACATTAACAATACAATTATATCAAGTCTAAAACATGATCAGGGTCAGCTAATGTAAAGAAAACTCTATGGCCAACAATGTTTATGAAATATCAGATTTATTAATTATATTAATATTTTAACGAGGGTGCTACAACTCCATAAAAGTTTGCAAGCCCTTCACAAAAAAACAATTACAATATCAATAAGAAAAACAAAAATTTCATAATATACAACATGTGTAGCAGAACTTTAGTTAAATTTGTACAAACTGCACCAATGTTATGATTTTATAATTCATATTACTGTAATAAAAAAATTTAAAATTTCAAGAAGATAATTCATATATTATGAAATTGTTAATGTATAAAATTATTTACTAAATCTTTATATTATTATAAGCCTCAGATTGTATTATTACTCAGATTGTAAGTACTGCCAATGTGTTTCTCCAAATTCCAAAAATAGATCTGTGGCTTCGTCTCATGTTTGAATCAAATATTTTCCTTATCCTTCCTTTATTGTTTTTTATTAATTATATTGTATTGAGACAAATAGACAAAATAATAACACAGGTTTTAAATTAAATATTTGTTTTCTTTTATTTCATTTATTCTTTTTCATTCTCAGCCCACATAGCGCACCTATGCATCAACATTGAGGTGTGAAACAATTCAGAATTTGTAACTGCATAGCAAGGTACCGTTGGCACGTTAGCAGTCATGTGAATGAAGGGCACAAATAAGCATAATATGAACATGTACTTTATTGTTAAATCGTCACTCCTTTTGGCCTAGGTAGCGCAGACAAAATCCAACACAGAGAACCACATGTTTTTAGTAATCAATGAAAACTGTGTTAACTAATAAAAATATCATAGGATATTGGTTATTTTTGTCTTGGATTATAATAAATTTCAATAGCTTGGGCCTAATGTATGCAAGCTTCTAATCGCTTCAGACCCTGGCTGCTAGCCTTAGCGCTCCCGGCCACCGGCTCCTCGAAGGCATGCTGGATTCATACTCTCAATCAAATTATGCAAAGTAAATAAAACATAAATTAAACTGGATGATATGTTATACAAATACATTTCCTTGGAAAATGGAATATCATTTCATATTATTATATATAGCTATGAGGATGCCATTTGCTGTATATACAACCAAAGAACTATATACAATATATTATATTTTTTCATTTTATATTGTGTGGTGAATTTTAAGGTAGTCTGCAATTTTCCTCATCTTATTCACTCTTTTAAAAAAGTAAAATAATGATTCTTCACAATTGAATATTAGAGTTATTATATTATATTATATTAGAGTTATCTCCATAATTACTGTTAAATATCTTGAATGTGTGCTATGTCTGTACTCTGTCATTAGTTTTAGCCCAAAGATAATGAATTTACAGTTATTTTATTTTTATCTTATTCCTTTAGGTACATGGCCAAGGATTACCAATAGCAACTTAATCACTGTAGCAGTAGATAAGAGGCAATCCCTTCTCAAACATAAACCCATGTTGCTCTACATATATGGAGTGTTGTTTTGTTGAGAAAAAATCCTGGGATTTGAACCCAGGACCCTGGGATTGGAAAGCGAGCATCTATCAACCAAGCTATTCAACTGCCCTCGTTGAATTGCTGATCAATAAAAAGTTATCTTATTGTTTTTGATGTTTTTTTTTCTGAAATTATAAGATTTACTGTCAACAGTAAAAACAAATGGACAAACCTAAACAATTAAAATATCGACTTGCTAATAAATTTATAAAATATTTTCCATTCCAGTTTTCAACTGATAGTTAAAAACTTACTTAAGTATACAAAAGCAAGCAATTCAAATACTGTAACTCATTATTAATCTTTCAGTTTATTATATTCAAATGTTGTCAAAGTCTCAAATGATTCCTTCATCAAACAAAAAAAAAATTATAATATTTGTTGGATCCAGTTGTTCAATGACTTTCATCATTTCAAGTTAGTATATCTTTTATAAGCCAAATTACGAAATTTATATATGATTTTAACCAAATCGATAATGGACCCAAAGCATAAATTAAATAAAATTTTCATAATCCTCATAATATAAAGCATTTAAAACATTCAACCATCAGTAAATTTCTTCATGAAATTTGACACCGATGCCATGGCTGTGTTTAGCGTCCACAACATGTTATTAGATCCTTTGTAGGACATGTACAGGGTTCCCGCCTCCCCTTTGTAGCCTGCATGGTATAGCTGCTTGGTTAGGCCGGGTATAGCCCTTCTGTTCTTTTCTGTAACGTGGTCGACTAATACGGGATAGAACTTAGTGTTGACAAACGATGCAACTTTGTCGCAGGCAATTAAAAGTTCCAGTAATTCATCGTCATAGATGTCATCAGTTACCTGTAGTAGAACAAATAAACTGAATAAGATGGATGAAAAGAGTGAAAAATCACATCAAAAGGTAAAGTAAAATGAAATATTTGAAAACAATTTTTTAATTGCCTGGTAATCAATTTATGGGTTTCTGTAGTAAAAAGTCCAGAATGTCACCAACAACCAAATATAGGTCTCCCTCCAATTAAAGACCCCTCCAATTAAACACCACCTTTCTGTGGTCCCAAATTAACAAATGTCTTTTACCTTTATTATTCTAATTAGAGTTCAAAGCTGCTAAAGACAATGGAAACCCAGGTCCAAAAGTGGTCTTTAATTGAAACCTACAGTATCAATCTGTGTCTAATTTGATCTTGATAAATTATTATTAGTTTTTAATCATGTGACTGTTAATCCCTTTCATGTCACCTACACTTGGTTTACTATCTTATATTTATTTTTGTTCACTTGATCTTGAGAATGCGTCCATGATGGACACGAAACGTCGATCCTTTTTGTCAATAAATTTTGTGTTAAAATAAATTATTTCATCGTTTTAAATGAGTGACTCAATATTATACATTTTTTCGTGGTGAATTGGAACAGAGGAAATATTTAGACTGACCTCATCAATTCCACTCATGAACTCAAAAGCCTTCCGATGAACAACTCCATGACTCGTCAACAGCGCCACCTTCAGGCAGGCTAAATTGTAATGTCGATCTGCAAGCTCTTGGTAAATTCTCTCAACAAACTACGACTTTATGGAGTTGGTTACGAGTTATGTAGGAATTATGCCGAGCAGAGCACCGAGTTAACTACGAGATTATTACGAGCGTAACAAGTTTGTACCGAATTAAATACGAGTTAAGTACGAGCCAACTCGGTGCGCTCGTACTTACTCGTACTCGTTTTTGGGTGCTCGCATCAAACTCGTAGATGACAAAACCGCTGACGAGTATCCAGAGTAGTGTACGAGCTAGGTAGGAGTACCCCGAGTACCTGTCTCTTATACACATCTAGATGTGTATAAGAGACAGGGAATGGCCAATCTTCTTTGATGCTGTCTCTTATACACATCTAAGTTCAGAGCTGCTACGAGTAGGTAAGAGTCCTCTCCGAGCTTTCCGAATCGTCCTACGAGTTTTTGCCGAGTTTGCCGAGTTAGCAACTCGGCATTCTCTTGTAACTCGTATGCTGAAAAAACCCTTAGTGGGAGAGGGGCTTTAGTTGTCGCACAGGCCAGTGTTGAGTAAATGAGGTATAAAATATAGGAGCTCAAAAAATTACCTAAAAATCAAAATTTTTTTTTTTTACTGTAAATCAACAGTTTAATGTCTAATTAATCAGCTCTCTAAGTCCCAACTCTGAAAATTATCAACAAATTGTTTATCCAATTTTAATGAATGACCCCTCATTTTGAAGATTAAATACTCAATTATCTGAAAATACTAATAACAGGAATTTCAATTTTTGCCAGTTTGCTACAACATGCCTCAAATAGGCAATTGTGCCCCTTCTAAATCATGTCCATTTGAAAGTGCATCCAAGTAAACATTAGCATGTGACATCCCATGCAATATTCAAGTAAGAAATCATAACAGAGTGTAACACTCCCCAGATTTTAGCAAGGATCTGTGCCATCACAATTTAGAACACACTGATAGCACCCTTGGTTACAGCCTCTACTCTGAAGTATTCAGAGGAGGTCTGGCCGTAGCAGCAAAATTTAGCAGCACTGTACAGCACATTTAATCGTTGTACCACCCTTGTGGATTTTGTGTTTCCTGCACCGCACATGTTGTAACAATACTTCTAATGAAGGGATGCAGCTTAAAGGTGCATTCTCTTGGGGTGCAGCTTGTCTGTCACTGTGGCATCACACATACTTTCACCATTTGCTTATTATTTTATCAGCATTTAGCAAGGCTTCAATTTACTCGGTTGAAGGCAATGGTGATTTGAGTAAAATATCTTTCATCACTGCCCCTTTAAACCACGAGGTCAATGCCCTTATCAAATATGAAATAATAATAATAATAATAATAATAATAATAATAATAATAATAAGAAATACTTCAATAGTATCAAATGAATATTATAAAGCAATGAGTTCTTTGATAGTTAATCCCATGGCCCCATGGTCTTTAGAACCATTGGCCTCTAATTAGAATATTAAAGACATGGAAGTGGTCTTTAATTGGAGGATCATAAATTAGAGGAATGCCTGTATTTATTAAAATTTACCTGCTCTGTTGCGTCAATAACCAGCAGTCGTTTTGATTGTTGAAGACCAACATCTCTACAGAAATCTTGTAGCTTGGGTAGAATGTCATCAATCTTCAAAAGGTCACCACTAAACAAAACAAATGCCATTTTTTAAAAATAGATTTCTGAAATTTGGTTAATTTTTGTTCCATCAGTTTACATTAATTCTTAATTCTAACAGTTGTATGTATATTCAGGGGTCCCAAGTTTCCCGCCCGTTGCAGGAGTCCACAGGAAATCAGAACAGTGACCCACATGACATTCCCGCAAGCAAGAATCTCCCATTAAAAAAGCTCATCTTCCATATATTCATAATATTTGCATGTTTTTACTATTTTATTATCAATTCTCTAACAAAAAACAGTGCAAATGGGTATCACTAATGCCAGTAAAATAAAGTTGGATGTGTTAAGAAAGCTTGTTGGGCCAGATCTCCCGGAAAATGATTTCTTCCAACTTGAGACCCCTGTATTTTTTCTTACCTATTCTCCTCATGCCTTGTGACAGAATCCAAAAGATTCTTAAGTTGTGTAGAAAATGTCTGTTTATCTACATTAAAATCAGAGAGACTTGAGCACCTTGTGAAAACAAAGAGTAACTAGAATTAAAAAAGTAAAATAGGAACATTTTCTCTATGATTAAACATATATTATAATTAATAATATAAATAAGTGTATCAAATTATACAGCTCAAAAACAAAAAGAAACTTTTACACGAATTGCAAACACATACACACTCATGATAAAAGGAAAAATAGACCAAAATTTAATTTCAAAACAGAGATAAAGTTAACAAGATTAACTAAATAAAATTAATAATAGTACAGTATCACAAAAACAACTAATAACCATTCAATAATAGTAAAGATGGATAATGTAACAACAGTATAATCAAGATTGAATTCATAGTTTCCAGTGAATTTTACCAAAGAGTATAGAATTTCAAGAGGTCTGACTGTCTTGATTATACATGGCAATGAAACAAAAAACAAAGTACTACCACAAAATAGGGGGCGCCCTATTAGAATTTGAATAGCGTTCAAAATTTGAACAGGCGTTCTTCACTAGCAGTGCACATTCAATACTAACTATTTTTACGTTCTTTTGAAAAACACACTCTAAGTTGTGGCTGTAGTACGGTACTTTTTGAGATAAGATTGTGTTCATCACTGTCAATCATCGATCCAAATCCAGATAATATTTACATTCACAATGCTCTACTAGCCTGACAAAGACGTGCGTGACTATCTCTACTAGCCTGACAAAGACGTGCGTGACTAGCTCTACTAGCCTGACAAAGACGTGCGTGACTAGCTCTACTAGCCTGACAAAGACGTGCGTGACTAGCTCTACTAGCCTGACAAAGACGTGCGTGACTAGCTCTACTAGCCTGACAAAGACGTGCGTGACTAGCTCTACTAGCCTGACAAAGACGTGCGTGACTAGCTCTACTAGCCTGACAAAGACGTGCGTGACTAGCTCTACTAGCCTGACAAAGACGTGCGTGACTAGCTCTACTAGCCTGACAAAGACGTGCGTGACTAGCTCTACTAGCCTGACAAAGACGTGTGTGACTAGCTCTACTAGCCTGACAAAGACGTGTGTGACTAGCCTAAATTCATATGCGCATTAAATTTACCTTAATGAGTTAAGTAACGATTGCAAAGATTCTTGGTACACAACTTTGGTAGGTTTCTTCCAATCAGTCAGTTTAATTATGTTATTAATAATTGTGACATCTAAACCATTTACAGCCATCTTTGTTAGGAGAACAGCCAGCTAGAAAACAAGACATTGAATAATGAAAGCACAACTACAATTTCTATTGAGCATTTAAAATGTGGATTATGAAAAAACACAGAACCATTACATTAATACACTCTAACTTTATTATGGTTGACATAGCCTTAAAAAGTCATGTTGATAACATTGACAAAAGCTCGCATTAACTTTTTATCAACACTGATGGTTTATTATGGATAAATTCCGATTCAGTTGATTGCAAACAAGTCAGTTAAACCAAGTATTTAAATCACTATCATTATTGTTGTTATTATTAATCATCTTATTAATTTATCATATTAATATTAAATAAGCTTTACCTTGTCTACATCTCCAGCTGATAAATCATATTCCAGTGCATACTCAACTTCCATGTCCTGTTAAAAAAAAAACATATATGGATATTAGGAATCACCATAATGAACCATGATAGCTTATATATGTATCACATAAGAAACCATATAAGGAAATTCCAAAAATATGAATTTGGTGAATATACAAAAAAATTATATAGAAGAAAAGATACCTTATCAGAATTAACAAGCATTTGAATCGAAGAATCTTGTACACTGGTGATATGTTTCAAGTACTGTTTCATCAATTGCTGTTGTTCCTCTAAGTCTCCTGCTACTGGCCCTTTCTTTTTACCCCCTTGCTGCTGGATAGATTTCACCCCCCGCCTGATAATATTCTCCCTACATTCTACATCAAGCTGTAAGGGGAGTGAAAGAAAATGAGTAGAAGGCAACAGGTTGTTTGGAAATTTCAAATTTAAGGCTGTTGAGAAAATTAGCTTCACAGATTCTCTTTTAGCAGTGCACAAGCTGTTAAAAATGTAAGGGATCACTACAGACAGTTATATAAAAATATCTAGAGTGCTATAAAAAATATATAATTATTATTATTACTAATGTAATGATATTATATTATTATAATTTATTAGAACATCCATATTATAGTATAACAGTGTAAAACGATAAATACCTTTTCTAGACTCTGCTTGGAAAATACAATATTGCGAATAATACTGACGACTTCTTTGGTTGACACTCGACTGAAATACTCCTTGCAGGCTTCAAAGCGTTTCAGCCAATCAGCCATGCTCTGTGGGGCCTCTTTGATGCCTTGATCTCCCTCCCAAAACAGCTTCAAAATATGTGCAGAAAATATGGCTTCAGGATCGAGAAAACCTCCACCCTGAAATAAAAATGATAAATAACCATATTAGTACATGCAATTATTATTAATAGCAGCCGATAGTAATAAAAAATTTTTCCCCTAATATTACACATAGTTTCAATAATTGTAAACTACTAACTACTAAAGACTCTTTTATAATTGGCTTGGAAAGAAATTTGAGTTAGCTGTTCACCAAGTTGACAAGTTCACGTCTTAATTATTTCAGATCCACATTCATGTCTGAGTCAAGGGCAGATCCCAAATTATTGAAACTAGGGGGCACCAATTTCATATAATCATAGATGGATTATCGTAACACAGATAAATAAGTATCCAATAATAGTATGAATCATGTTCAATGTACACTGTAGTTGTAAACTTTTGTACATTTATGCCAGTTTGTACTTTATTCTGTTAAAAAATAAAAGAGAGCAGTGGCAAAACTGGGCAGAGACGTTCCCCCTCCCCACCCCCTTTTCCCTTCCCTGAATTAGCCCCTGTGGGTGCATGTTGAAAAAGAAATTTCCAAAGCTTTTAATTATTTTACTTCAAAGACTGTAATGAAGTGGATATATTCAAATTTTACAAAACATGCATGCTTACTGGTTTTGGGATCTTGGATGCATTTTTGGCAAACACATGGACGTTGGAAGAGTTGAGTGTTGGCTGGATCACCTCCATTGGATCTGCTTCACCGTCAGTAAGAGCTTTGTAATCCAGACCTAATCAAAAAATATATGGTCTTGCTATAATTCATGCAGACTTGCTGGGCAAGCAAATTATGTAGCTTTATTAAACAAATATTCAGTAATGCATTCTTTGGAGAGATATCTTCTACCTCACATACGTAATAAAAAGAAAATGAGGTAAATAGCATGGTGACTGTTTCTAATATTTAACACGCTATCATAAACAGGTTACTAAAACAATAAAAACCTTAAACATTAATACTCTTTTATTGTATATCCTGTAAAGCACGAAGTATACATACAAGACGTTCAAAGTATGTTCTAATTATGAAAACTTGTTTTGTATATATTAATAATAATATTAATAATTGCAAGGTGAAAAATGGGAAAAATATATTACTTAAAAACTGGAATAATTTTTAATAAGCTTCAACGATATTGAAGGGGATTTCCTTTTCAGTTAGGAAAAATCCCGAATGGCAAGAATCAACTTAAAATTCTGTGATAGAGATAGAGAGAGATCAACAAAATGCCCCCAAAATAAAAGCAAGAAAATCAGTATAGAAACATGGCAAAACATACCAAAGGCTGCCGACTTAAGCTTCTTCAGGAGTTTCAACTGAGTATCAGGGTTGAGGCCATCGCCTTCCTGAACACCACAGCTATTGAGTAAGGTAAAATAATAGAGCAGCCTAGAATGATCTCGACCATCTAACGTAGGGTATACAGAGCTGATAAGCCTGGCATGGAAGTCATTGGGTTTGGAAAGCAGTGGGCCTAGGATTTCCTTGCTTTTGATTTTCTCCTCAACTTCTTCTGTTGATAGCCTGGAATATATCAGTCAATCATTATGTATTTGTGTTCATTAAAAACTCTTGGACTTTTATATAGTCTATGTCAAATATTTTTTTGGGGTAGGCAATATTTTTCTCCAAAATAAACATATCTAATATATTTTAAAAACTGCTCATTATATTGTACTAGTGTCAAAAACACATTAATTACAACACTTGATAATATGTGTTGTGAAAAGTATTGTTTTTTACATACAGTAATTGTTTGCTTTAGTCAATTAAGTTAAACAATCATAGGGTGAGAGGGTCCATGTATTTATACCTACCCACTATCAGTGAAAAGGAATTCCAGGTATGTACAATGCAGCTCCCATAATGACACCTGGTACCTGTGAGCTAGTGACACTGCTATATTATACACCTCTTCATCAAGTGTCCTACAGAAATACAAACCACTAAGTAAAATACATATGTAATGTAACATACAGTAAGATATAGTGTTACCTAAATCAAAGTTGCATGCACATGTTATGATAGATTAGAAAAAAAATAAGAATATTTTTGGACTAAATAAGAACAAACATTAAATGTTTATGAGCTCACATGACAAGGCCTAGTATTGTTTCTTGTTTGTATTCATCATCTGAACTGAATCTAGAAACATCAACACCTGCAAAGTAAACAGTTGATCAATTTAGTTAATTGATCATGTCACAGCTCCATGTGATTAGATGGAAAGGGAGTCTTAGAAATATTAATCTGTGAGGTGAAACAGATAACACCTGCAGAATTGGAAGACAGCTAGATATGTAGGTAGGACTTAAGTTTGCACACCTTCTTAGGAAAGCTGAGAACTGAAGAAAAAAAAGGAATCTCCCATGACAGTAACACTATAGGACAGCAAGGCAGGGCATGCCATCATCATTATTTCAAACATTTTACCATTATTGAATTTTATCAATTGTAAATATAATTGTCCATATAAATAAAATGTGTAGCTGTTTTACTCAGCTAAAGAACAATATAAGAAATGACAAATTCCAGCACTTTAAAGACTAACTAAAAATTTATTATCTCTGGCTTTCGTCAACACTGTGAACTTCATCAGGAGACTGTACAAACGGGATAAGTAACATCTATAATATACATCAAAGATAATGAGGGGAGGTACTGACCATATAGGGTGTAAATATAACATTATTAACGGCTTGCAATTATTAAAATATGCTCACCTTTTCCAAGACTCCGAAGCATCTCTGCCTGCACAACATCAGCTAACAGCTTCAAAAACCAGTCTAACTGCTCATACAGATTTTTAGCTTCCTCCCCTTGTAAGCGATTACCTTCACTCACCTCCAAGATCAGATCTGAAGGAGATTTAGTGAAGACATCAGCTAGGCCAGCTTCATTACAAGGATGCTGGTGGCTGTAGATTTGAAGGGCATAGAAGTAGGCACCAAGCTGCAGGGAGATGACTGAATGTGGAAGGCTGCGCAGACACTTATGTGCATCAGTGGCCTAGAGGACGGCAAGAAAGAAGTTATTAACAATTATTAATCTGTTAGAAATATGACATAAATAATTAATTTGTTGACCAATAAACTATTAGAGCAGAAATACTAGGTCTCTTATGTTAGGAGGATTCGGTACAAAGAAACCAGTGTGTTTCTTGAATACAAAATAAGGTCTATGAAACATATACTATTAAAAATATTCTGTAAATTACAAATGGTTTCAGTTTACCTTTGGAAGTGATAGTAGATAGCTTAGGGCAAGTGTTGCATCCACTGGCAACCATTCTGAACAAAGCTGAAGGAGTACTGAAATTCATAAAATTTTAAAAATGCAGTTTTATCCATTCATTGTCATAGTCAAACCATAGTCACCATCACAACTACAGTCACCACCTCTGCCACCACCAGATACAGATAAGTCAATTATAAAAACAATAAATAATCAATTTACATCATCATCACCTTACCATAAACATCATTAATTATTCCAAATATCACTATCAATAACAATAACACCATCAATATCATCCCCATTATCATCACCAACATCACATACTCCCCCAAATTATCATCATGGAAAATACCATCATTATTTCCATCACCATCATCCCTATAACCCTCATCATCAGCCCTTTACTATCTTCTCCATCATCATCATCTTGATCACAATTATCAACATCACCAATCAGCATCATCCTCACCATCATTTCTACCACCACCATCCTCATCCTCACCACCATCCCTACCACCACAACCATCCTCATCCTTATCCTCATTAACATCATTGCTACTACCATCACCATCATCATCATCGTCATCAATCAACAATCATCATCCCTGTTAAAATCATCCCTATAAGAATCATCTTTATCATCAACACTCTATCACCACGATCCTCAATACAAATTACAGTCGTCCACATCACCAATCAAAATAATTCTCATCGCCATCATTCTCCTCACTATCTAAACTTTAGATCGCGTCACATTTCACGTGTAAATTTCACAAAAAAGTTATTATCACCGTGACTATCAGGTAGAGTTAGCATCTGACCATCAGACATCAAGCTGGCACGCAGCATCGACTGCTGCAAAAACCTAGGGTAGGCATCACCAGATGATGTCACAAACCGATCATACTGCATTGATGTCTGAAGAAATATCAACAATTTAAAGCAATAGTCTTTATAAATGAGAACAGCTATTTTTCTTGTTGAGCCAATACATTTCCTTAACATTAACCTGTTTTAGCTACTGCAGTGCTATACCTTAAGAAAATAAAAAAGTAGCAGTTGCTGAAACTGTGTTTCCTTTTATTCTATGGAACCAGATGGAGTTCTTTAAGAGATGAGAATGGTGCAATTATTTAACTGTATACAGGTTGTAGGTACATACCTAATGTACATTGTCAAGTTATAATACTTACAGTATACTATTAAAGATGTACAAGTTACATAATATAATTCATATATTGTATTTTGTATAGGTGTATGTTCATTGTATTTAATTATACGGTTCCAGGGATGGTCAATAAAAAATAAAGAAATACATCATAGTCTTACCTTGTCCAGCAATGCACCTGATATGACATCCTCATAGAATGGATGACACCCTTGTTGCTCCATAGCTTGGTTGCCATGGCGATCACTATCACTGGATACACTACTCTGTTGATGCATGAGCGGTCGTATCCAACCTTTGACACTCCCCCAGGACATGCCGCTGACACTGGACAGAAGGGATTTGGCCAATCCTGCTGAGTCATTCTTCCAGAAGATAGAAAATTAAAACAAATTAAAGATTGAATTACACAATTCTGTAATGATGTAGGCAGTGAATTATACTTACCTAGATTTTTTTTTAAAAGTCAATTCTCTATAAAGTAAGAACACCCCTCATGAATATATGGAATAGTCTGACCTACAAAAACTACACTGCACAAAACACACATACAGGATACAGAAACCTGGGATTGGAAGGCAAACACCTCATTCATAAAGCTACAAAATGATTACACACGCTCAATGATTAGGCCTACCTGTGTGTCCATGGTAACATCTTCTTCACTTTCTCCTCCTTGATCTTCAGCAAGATTTCCAAGACGTTGATATAAGATCTATAAAATGAATAAAACAATGTTATTCGAATGATGATGACAGCCAATCAAATGATAGAAGGATTAGGAGTTTCAAACGGTTTATGTAAATATAAGCATGCTCATATAAATAAGATTCCTGCGGTTTTTCAAAAAGAAAAATTTAAAAATAACAATCTACTACAGTAAATTATTATATTACTATTATACTTAATAGCAATAATGTTTACCTGTGTTTCAAGCTGTGTTTTGGACAGAAGTATATCTAAGAGGTTGTCTGGATCACAGTGGCTAACAGCAAATGCCAATAGGCCAGATCTATTGGTGGAGAAAGAAGTTAATGTAGTATGTAAAGGCATTTTGCTTTAAGTTTTTTGTATTGATCATCATAGACATGGCCACTATTATTCACACAATTTGTTCAACATCTGTCATTGACATCCATCACTAACATTCATCGCACATATTTTGATCAACATTATGAACTTCTTTATTGTCATCATCATTCTCATCACCGTCATCTTTACTGTTATGTCATCCAAACACCAAATCACATAATCACTATCAAAATGACCAACCAATAATCATTACAAATGTTTTTTAATCATGAACAAACCTATCATTAGCTCTTTCATTTTATCACTAGATAAATATTGATTATTTAGTACTTCCACAAAGTTATGTTATCGATTCTTTAGTACATTCACAAAGTTATGTTATCGATTCTTTAGTACTTCCACAAAGTTGTGTCATCGATTCTCTAGAATTTTCACAAAGTTATGTTAAGATCTTTATTCATTGCCACATGTGAACCTGAACTGTCAAGACCAAATCTTTCAACTCACTTTGCTTCAAGTTCTTTGAAGTCTGGTGCTTCTCCAAGTTGCCTACAGACAGGCCATATAGCGCTGTAGTTATCAGCCACCAATTCACTGCATACCTGGTAGGCAAGTTTGTAATCGTTTACCTGGTAAATGAAAAGAAATGAGACAATAAAACCTGCATGGAAGATAACAAATTCTATTGCATGGCAGAGTCACCAAATGACAAACAGAACATTTCAGGTTGGTATCCAAAAATGTGAATAGTATGTTATTTTCAAACGATTTTGGTAACTCACCTTCATAGCTTTTTTTGTGATTAAGCTGAACACCTTTCCTTTCCTTTCCATTTCATTTCCACCACAAATTCGAAGCAATTTAGCTAATTTAGTTAACTACAAAAAAAGGAACAACATATTGTTAGCTAAAATTAATATGATGCAGCATTATGATAAATTAACTAATTGTTGATTTTGGTAGTTCTAAAATTCATTTTTATATTCAGTTTTTTTATTATTTTCAATGTTTTTTTGTTGTAAATCCGATAACAATTGTTAAAATATTCTATTCATTTTTTGACATTATGTATTTTTTATTCAATTATTATTGTGCAATAACATAACTTAAATTAAATAATAATAATAATAGAACCAATAATTCTAACTTACCAATTACGAATAACGTAACTTAATAATAATCAATAATTTTAATAATAATGTGAATTGAATTGTATTTTTCCTATCTTAATTGTGTAGTATAAGCAATTTTAACTTATCTTATTTTTCTTAATATCTTCTCAATTTTAACTGATTGTAATGTTTTATTGGCCATTGTAGTTTAAGTAATATATGTCCCTATCTATTTTTATATTTATTTTTTAATTGATTGTTTATCTTGTTTTAGTGTAGTTATAATGTGAAGCACCTTTGAACATGATTACTTAATGAAAAGGGCGCTATAAAAATGTGGTAAATAAATAAATAAATAAAAGCAATTAAGTTGACTGAGAGAAATGGTTGAATCTTTGCTTGAATACATCTAAATGCGTAAAAATACTGGAACTTTCAATTCCATAGCATTTATAATTAAATAAGTGTAAAAGATTTCTCTGCCTGCCATAATTAGTATTTCATACTACATGTGGTCATACAAAAAGGTTTCCGTATTTTTTTATAACTAAGTGAAGGATTGATGATTAACTTTTTTGGTCTTAGCCCTTTACCAATATAAAGTAGCATCTTGCCTTATTAGCATCGAAATTCATATTTCATTATTTCAAATTAAAACTGTTACTATCACCATTATTACATTATATTATTCTTGCTCGTATTTACAACAAAATTAATGACATAAAAAATAAAATGAGAAAAGAATATTTACCTTTCGCAGATCCTTGTAAGCATTAGGTGATGATTCCAATGCTTCTGCAACTAGTTCCAAACGATCTTCACATAGTCGCACTGAGAAAAATAAATTTTTTTAGAATGATGAATCACGTCAATTGACTTTCTTTCATTAGTCTTTCTCTAGAGAGTATTTTTATCATCAGTCAAGAAGGGTTACCGATAATTCCTCCACTATTCGCTAAATGTTGTAAGCCTGATTAAACACCAATCATAAACCCCTCCCTTTGGGCTACTATTGTGGGAGGCATGTGTAAACACCTATCAGTCACATTATAGCCTCTCCCTATTAGTTAGTATTATAGGAGGTGTGTTAAAGACCAGTTAATCACAATGTATTCTTTCCCTACTGGCTTACCTTGCAAGGGGAGTACTGAGACCTTGAAATCATCGAGTAGAGCAAGTGATGCCACAAGGTCCAGTTCCTGCTGTATGACGTCAGGTATGTCCTTCATTATCTGCAAGCATGATCTGTAAATTAAATAAATCAGCAATGACGTTGCTAGTCCATGAGTTAGATACCTATACTTTGTACGACAAATCAAACTTCATTTCCCGTAAACGATAGACGACACAACACCGCCCGCTTATTGTCGGTGGGAGTCTGAACAGATCATCATAGAAAACAATCCGTTGCGCATGCGTCGTTGCATTTCATTTGACATAGAATCATGTCGGCCGATGAACGTCGGGTGCAGTGCCTGGTTTTAGATAACCCACTGTATGCAAAACATCAAAACTGTCTTCACAAACAATTATGTAAGTTAATGCTTATTCAAATTAAATATGGCAATTTGGGATGGATGGTCCACAAGTTTCATGGTAAGTTTGGCAAAAATGGTAACTTTGTATAGGCCTGAAATCTGTTCAATTATGTATATACAGTTAAACTTTAAAGCCAAATTGTGGTGTTTTCCATTAATTAACGATCTGTAAGTTGAGTTTTATCTAACTCGAACAATTTTTCAATGCCATTTTGGATTCAACTGTATTTACAAAATAGACTATATTTAGTTGTCATACCAATTTCTGTGGAAGTAAAAACATACAGTAGTGGAGTGGTATATATTAGCATAATGCTGGGTACTAACTGAGTCATATTTTCTCCATGGTCATACGACAAACTGCCACAGTGAGTGATATTTATTAAAAGGCAGAGGTATGCACTTATGCAGTGACAGTTCTAGTTACACAGCTGATTTTCATCAGTCAGAACTATAAATCATGTATATTATGATCATTAACATTGATTCAATTACTACCTTGCCAGACCCATTGACGGGTCCATGAGATTAGCGGATGAGTTGAAGTACTCTCTGGCAGCCTCTACAGTCAGACTGGAGGACCTTTCATAGCCAATTCTTCCCCTGCTCTCAGGTCCCTCCTTGGCTGGACTGAGGACTTCTTCTGCTAGCCTAATGGTTGGTAAATGGTTTGAACCCAGAAGACCTTGCACATAAATCTGATGATGATGATATGATAGATTAGAAATATGTGACTTCGATTATACATACAATGATGGATACATCAGGATCATAATGATAAACAACAATCATGATTATGATTGTGATAGTCATAATATTGATTTTGACAATATACATTAAGGAGTTAACTAAGTTTCAAGTCAAATCAAAAGAATCAGCAGTGATGTTATTAGCCTATGTGAGAGATACTTACTGTACCTGGATAAACCGAAAAATGCCAGTTTCCTTGGAAACTTACCCCTCAAGATTAAAAGAAAATAATGAAATCACCCTAGCTCGCCTGTATAAGCCCTATGTTAATGAAAAGCTTCCTCGTTTATGTATAGATGGGATTTATCGGTTTATCCATGAAGTGTTCACGAAACAGACTGATCATTTTTGTTTTGTAACAAAACATTTCAATGAGCTAATTGTGAAGAACAAATTTTAGGATTTGAAAATGATACTAATAATAATAACAATGATTGTGATACAAATCGAATTTCTTACTTCATGGCATGTCTCCTGCTTAATGCAGCTGTATACATTTCTCTGTAGATTCAGAAGATCTTCCAACAACTGATGCCACTCCTTCTGGTCAGGTAAAACTTTTCTGTTAAAAGGTAATTCCATAAAAAATTACTGATAGTATCCATAAAATCTCAATACAGAACTAATTGATGGCCTAAAAATTATCATAAACACCAAAAAACCACATAATAAACATGAAAAAAGTGATGACTTGAAATACGAATAACATACAGATTATGATAAGACCTAGCAAATATTGGCATGTTGAGTTTTCAAAGCAATTCAGATTTAGGGTACAATTTTAATTGCATTAAAATCAAATAAAATAAAATAAAATTTATTTATTTTTATTAGTAATAATAAATATAGACTTTTTTCAATTAGGATGAATGTGTAAAAAGAGAAACATATAATTCAATGTCTTAAATTGTGCTATAATTGGTTAAAAATCATGTGACAGATGGCAGCAGACTATAATTCCATCAGCTTCTACAAACTGGAATGCTGTCGTACCTTTTAGCAGCTTGTCGTGTCAAGCGTATCATAATTTTCGTAGCCTCTTCTTCATCTTGTTCAGTTTCCTTTAAAAATCTCAGAGTCTTCTCAATCTGATGTCGCTGAAGAAGCTCTTGGGCCTGGAGATGCGTATCAAGTTTATCAACAGCCCCAGTTTCACCTTTAGCTTTTTTCCGTGAACTAATAAAAAAAATATTTATGCAGATAAAAGTGAGTCTTGAATTGAAGGTTTGCATAGCAAATTGACAATAATAATTAATTATGTGTTTTCGGTCCACCATGTGGCATATAC
>NW_022717449.1:1446898-1523007 GCF_011630105.1 Anneissia japonica | reverse complement strand
TAAAGAAGAGCTGTTAAAACATATGTTCTGTATGCCAGCAAGGTAGTTATAGCATGATGCTCTTAAAAAGAGTTGGCTGGGAGGTTGGTCTTGTCCACCTGAGAATGACAATGACAATGACAATGACAAAAATATTTATTTCCTTTGAGCATAAAAATTTACGAAAAATATAAATGCACAACATTTTTAAAGATCAAAGAAAATGGGAAATTCCTGAAGCATAGCTTGTAAATGGAAATCCCAAATTACATAATTATATATTTCTTTTACATATAAGGTTCAAAAATAATTCAAAGGCCTATTTTACTTAAATTAAAGAAGTTTAAAATTTAATAGAACAATTCTATTTCTTGATTGATTGATTAGCTTAGTTACTCACATTGGCTTAGTGGGTGTTCTGTCTCTTATACACATCTAGATGTGTATAAGAGACAGCCCTAGCTCGCCTGTATAAGCCCTATGTTAATGAAAAGCTTCCTCGTTTATGAATAGATGGGATTTATCGGTTTATCCACGCAAGTGTTCACAAAACAGACTGATCATTTTTGTTTTGTAACAAAACATTTCAATGAGCTAATTGTGAAGAACAAATTTTATTTTTTAAAAATGATACTAATGATAATAACAATGAATGTGATACAAATTGAATTTCTTACTTCATGGCATGTCTCCTGCTTAATGCAGCTGTATACATTTCTCTGTAGATTCAGAAGATCTTCCAACAACTGATGCCACTCCTTCTGGTCAGGTAAAACTTTTCTGTTAAAAGGTAAATTCCATAAAAAATTTACTGATAGTATCCATAAAATCTCAATACAGAACTAATTGATGGCCTAAAAATTATCATAAAAAAAACCACATAAACATGAAAAAAGTGATGACTTGAAATATGAATAGCATACTGATTATGATAAGACCTGGCCTGACTCTACTTTTCATAGGTTATTTTGACACCAACAAAATTGATCACTGCAATATGCCCACAGGTACAGTAATATAGCAAATATTGGCATGTTGAGTTTTGAAGGTTTTCAAAGCAATTCAGATTTAGGGTACAATTTTAATTGCATTTAAATCAAATCAAATTTATTTATTTTTATTAGTGATAATAAATATAGACTTTTTTTCAAATAGGATGAATGTGTAAAAACAGAAACGTATAATTCAATGTCCTAAATTGTGCTTTAATTGGTTAAAAATCATGTGACATAGATGGCAGCAAAATAGAATTCCATCAGCTTCTACAAACTGGAGCTGTCGTACCTTTTAGCAGCTTGTCGAGTCAAGCGTATCATAATTTTCGTAGCCTCTTCTTCATCTTGTTCAGTTTCCTTTAAAAATCTCAGAGTCTTCTCAATCTGATGTCGCTGAAGAAGCTCTTGGGCCTGGAGATGCTTATCAAGTTTATCAACAGCCCCAGTTTCCCCTTTAGATTTTTTCCGTGAACTAATTAAAAAAAATATTTATGCAGAAAAAAGTGAGTCTTGAATTGAAGGTTTGCATAGCAAATTGACAATAATTAATTAATTATGTGCTTTCGGTACACCATGAGGCATATACTATAAATCCCAATTGATGGTATTTGGTTCTGACAAGAGCCATGAAAATTGTAATGTTCCAATGTTTTCAATATTATACACTAACCATCTTCAAGGGAATAAACTATTGATTGAATGATTAATTGATTGATTGATTGATTGATTAGCTATCAAGCACTATACACTCAAATTGATATCTACATTTGGTCACTGAATTGATTGTATTTACCAAAATACTGACTATCACATGAATATGTGGAATGACATGTAGATTCTAAATGATGTTAAAGAATATCAACCCAATTTCCCTTATTAGAATTAAGCCTTCTTATTGATTAGTTAACTTTAGTTGACAATGACAATGACAATGACAAAAATATTTATTTCCATTGAGCATAAAAATTTATGAAAATTATAAATGTACAACATTTTTAAAGATCAAAGAAAATGGGAAATTCCTGAAGAATAGCTTGTAAATGGAAATCCCAAATTACATAATTATATATTTCTTTTACATATAAGGTTCAAAAATAATTCAAAGGCCTATTTTACTTAAATTAAAGAAGTTTAAAATTTAATAGAACAATTCTATTTCTTGATTGATTGATTAGCTTAGTTACTCACATTGGCTTAGTGGGTGTTATGCAGCTGGCAATTTGGATGGCTATATTCAACTGGTCAGTCCTATCACAAGCATACAACACATCCAAGGCTACTTCAGTCAAAAATGCTGAATCACTGATTATAGGATTGGCAACCTGCTAAACAAGAAAAATTGTTAACAAAATCATGGAAGGACAAATAAAAAGAAAACTATGGACTATAGAAATGACAAAAGCCAAAAAAGGAAAAGTATAATGGAAGGAAAAGGATAAAGACATCCTGATCTTTGAATATGCATCTAAAAAGTGAAAACAAATTGAAACATTTATGTAATGGAGGAGGAAAACCTTGTTCAGACAAAATGTTATCAATTCAGTGTAAAACAACTTTATAATTCCATAAATTAGAAATTCCAACTTACCCCAGGTTTTGAATTTTCGAAAATTAGTTTACATATTGTCAGATCCTCCTGGAAAAAAGGTTAATATGAGATTAATTTCCTTTAAATTTATTGCAATTTTTTGTTAATTTTAAGATACAACAATCGTTTGGGCAATGTTCTATAGAAAGAAAAACATGGCTGAGTAAACAATATGTCACATAATGTAATGTTGGACTCTTGATGATGGCATAAAATAATTATACTACAAGATAATTTTTTTAAGTGTATATAAAACAGATGAAATCAGTATGTAAAGACACTAATATTCAAATACAAACTTCCTAATATTTCTTTGTAGCTTTGTGTATGTGTGGGATACGTGATTACAATAAAAAAGATTTTAACCTTAGCCATGTCTACTAAATATTCTTTGGTTAGTTTATTTCTTTTTCCTGGATGTCGAATTTCACATTGATCGAGAAAACACGCAATCCACTTCCGATAATTTTTCACATACATTTCAAGTGTAGACTGGAAAAGAAAAAGAAAATGAATATTATTACTTTTTATTTGAGTTTCACAATTATTCAAAATTACATACATTTATATGGTATATAACCAGGCAAAAATTATTTGATTTCGTAAGACATTACTCAACAGATGTTCATTGATTAAAGAAGTAAAGCACTATAAAACTTCCAACTGATATGAAAAAACATACAATTATGGTCGGGCAGAATTAAATGTTTGATCAAACACAATCTGTTAAGTCTGACAAACAAAACTGAATGTGTAACTACAAATTGCAATGCAGAATTAGACCTTTAAGCCAGCAATCCTACATTATTCTCAGCAAGAATTTCATTAAAAGTATCAACGCCTTATAATGGAACATTCCTAACCTTTGACATCATAAGTTTCATCTTCTCTAAATCTGACATTTTCTGTAGACGAGCCAATGAGAGGCCAGGATCTGTCTGACATTCATACACCAACATAGACAAAGTCTGCAAGTCATCATAAACTTCTTCTAATCCCTGTAACAGTCAAATAAATGCAATTTTAAAACATAAACTAAACAAACAGGGATTTAGTATGAAGGGATGGGAAAGATTATCATATTGAAAGAAACTCTTATAAATTAAAATAATATTATTCATCAATTAAAGATGCAATCTTACCTTAATCTGTCCACTCATTGCAATATTTAGAAGGTCAAGTGCATTGTCCACCTAAAATTAAAAAATTGATGTAATATTAATTTTGTGATCATGATTATGACGTTTATTATCGCAAAGATAATTTACCATCTCCGTCATTACCCTATACAATGCTATTAACAAAGCCATCCCAATCACTAATATCATCATACATACCACTATCAATACCATCGTAACCAACACCATCTCTACATCTAGTACCATCACCACTGCATTTCCACATCACCAGCATCTGTCACTGAGCCCCAAAACACCCTCCTTTACCACCACCTTCACTACACATCACTAATCTACCGCCATCATCATTCCCACTACCACCACCAATCTCCAAGCAATTCAAGCATCATCACCATCATTATCACCACCACCTATGAAGCCGCTATGAAGCCTTTTTGCATCGTTCTCTATATTATTTATATATTGCATTGTTCTCTATATTATTTATATATATTACTATATAAATCTCTATTCATTATATCACCATCATTACTATTACACCCACAGCCTTTACCACCATCCCAAAATTCACCACCACCACAGCCTTTACCACCATCCCAACATCATCATACCTGGCTTGCGTATTCATCCATCTCTCTGGCTCTCATCAGATACCAATCCCTCAGGAGATCATGTGATGGTCTAACGCATCTGAACCGCTTCACCTCGGCATCCTCCTCGTACAAAAATGCACCATAATCGATAGGGTTCGGATAAAGGATTGCCTGACATGGGCTTGACTCGGACCAATCACCTTCACGGTGGGTGTACTCCTCCCATTCAACTGCTCTGTTTTCTCCACTACAAAAAGATAAGAATTAAAACAAAAATTAAGAAACATTCTTTTTTAAATTGAGTAAATAAACAGAATGTTATAAAGTAAAATATAATGTCTGAAGAGGATCGTATACAAACATATTTCTGAAAACGTGTATTTGATACAATTTAAAAACTGTATTATCTATGCCCCACCGTCACACATACTGTGAATTCAACAGTTCTTTTTCAGAAATATCTATGCGCCGTAACACAAGCATTTAATATAACTATTACTTTTCATTGTCTTATTATTTATACATTGTCTTATTAGTTTTCCAAAATATCTTTTATATCTGAATTTTATAAATTTGTGTAATTAAGTGGCTCTTGTTTTTATTCTTGTATTCTATGAGGGCCCCTAATGATCAGCATTGCTGGATGGGTCACCCTCTTGAAATATGGTATTAAATAAATAAAAAATAAAACATACAGTAAAATTTTCCTAAGTTGACTTTGCTTAACTCAAATAATTTCTAAATCGATCTTATTTTACATGCCAAATTGTTGTGTTTTCCATTAATTAACGATCTGTAAGTTGATTTTATCTAAATCGAAGAATTTTTCAAAGCCATTTTGAATTTGACTTTATAACAGTTCATACACTGCAAAAAAACGATGCGAACTATGATTACCATATAACAGGCAAAAGATTTTCGTAGTCGTGTGGGGGCGTTGTTTCTGGTATGTTTCCCAGGATTAGTAGCCGGTGTGGAAGAAGGTCACTTCCATGGTACGTGAATAGTACATGTAATGCATCACATTCAGAATTCTGTAAAGACCAAAATATAATCATAATAATTAATTAATATCAACAATATATTAAAATCAGAATAATTATCAATTAAAAAAATTTCGAAAATTCAATAAATGTAAAGCAATCTGTGTAAAACTCTGTCCAGACTATCAGATTTTCTTTGACAAAAAAACTGTTGTATGCCCATATATAGTCATGATGTGCCTATATATGGTCATGATGTGATGTCATCATGACCATATTTAGGCATGTCACATGTTTTTGTCAAATGAAATTTGACAGACTGGACAGGGATTTAGTTGGACACTCAATTTTAAAAATCAGAAATTTTTACTGCACCAAATTAATTCAAAAATTATCAAAGGAGCAAGTGAAAAATAAACCAGACTAAAAAGCTTTAGAAAATAAGAAAGTTTACATTAGTTACTAGTTGGCTCCAGCCAAGAATGTTATAAGAGTTCCCCCCAATGCAAATATTAATCAAAATGCTTTACTATGATAACTATATATTGCATAAATAATGATCAATATGACTATAGAATGCATTAATAATAAAACATAACTGATAATAATAATAATAGGTTATCATATTTGTGGCATATAATCAGTAAAAATGCTTTTAGGCAAACAATACTGCAAAGGAATAGCAAATTCATAAGAGATAAGTGTTGACCAAATTCTGCGTTTTTGTTGTGCCAGATTTTTATTCTCTGCATGTGAAGCGCTATGAAGCCTCTTTGCATTGTTCTCTATATTATTTATATATATTAATATTATTATTATTCTTATTATTATACTTCATGATAATCTATCCTTCTACTCATAATTTACTTGTGCATAGTCTATGGCAGCTTCCACAATGTTCTTGGTACGAAATTCATCAAAGAAATCCTTGTCATACTTCCTTAGGGCAGTCTCTCCTCCTCCAAGTATAGCCTGTCAAATATAATTTTGAAAATCAAAACCACAATCTTTAATAAATGGGATGCTTTATACATTGCAGCGCCAAAATATATAGATGAAGTAAAATCTATCGTAAAAAAAAAAATGATGCCAGGTTTTTTTTATCATCTCACATGAAATAAATTGTAAAACAAGAGTAAAAAACAAAAATTACCTCATAGGTTTTCAGTCGATCTAGATACATCAGGAGTTTGATACGACAGCGAAGGACTTCCATTTGCTCAAAAGTTAACCTGCGAGAAGAATTGAGTGTGCTGAGTTGCCGAGCGGTATGGAAAAGTTTTTACTACCTGCAGTATTATCATCATTGGCGTCGGTTTAAAAATTCTTTACGCAATGAACGCAACTGGATTTTGTGCACTTTAAAGAACCCAGAACATCCTTCGAGAAGAGTAAGGGGCAGTGGCACTTCTAGGAGTCTTGAAATGTGGAGGGTGATTGGGGGGCATATGAAGGTGAAGTGGGGAGGCTCAATGATTAGCTGAGAAACTCGCAAAATAAGGTGATTTGAGGTCATTTTAAACTACTAAAGTGCAATTTTTTGGAGGGCGACTGGGGTGCGCACTCCCTAGATACACCACCGGTAAGGGGTTACCTCAAGGACTGCTCCACCTGGCCATGTCATTGTAGAAAGACAATAAAAAGTGCAGATGTGCTAAAGTTACAGGCATGACTTGACCTTCAGAAGAGAAGTAAGCTTTTGAATGAGATTGTCTATAACTGGTTAACTTACTTGGAAAAGTTGATTTCCTTCAGCAAACTCTGCTCTTTTTTCTGAAGTCTTTCTCCCATTAAATCACTGCTGTTATCAAGGTCATCATCATCATCATCATCATCATCTTCTTGAAGACTGTAAATTTGAAATTATAAGAAAAATACACCATCTGCGTTTCATCAATATTATCATTAAGATTCAATAAGTTTATATTCAAGAAAGTTTATAAGCTTCCAACTGAAAATACATATTTTCCTCGCTAATTTAGAGATGTATAAACAGTCCTGTACCTGTATCATTTACATAAATTACACAAATCAATCCAGATATTGGTAGTCTATTTAGTGAATACTTACCTGGATAACCAGACTAATTGCCATTGTTCCCAAAAAGGAACACTATTTGAAAAAATAGAACAGCTAACAAATCTTGTTGCGTGTTGGGTACTAACGTTAACGTTAAGGTTAACGTCGTGCAGCGAAAACTACCTATTACGTCTACAATACTATCTGACGTTATGCTGCTCATCGCCTGCATCAAAGATATCAGCACTCCTGATTATACTAATGTCCTGAATAGCATGGGCAGAAGAAAAATTTGAAACTCGACTCGAAAGCCAAGAAGGGTCCCAGATACAAACAAATTCTGTAATCTATCCATTAAGAACTCTATTGCAAATATAAACGCGCTCTTGCTTGTAACCTGCTCGATGGCACAACTTTAAGTAATGAAGTACCTAATTCGGCAATTTCATATACACATTTCACAAAAGTTTTCACTCAAGAACCTCTAGAGGACAATAACACGAAAAAGTCAACGATAATGAGGTCGATACACAGAATATTTCTCGACCACTCACTAAATATTAAGTTATTACTGCCTTAAAGGGAATGAAAAGAGACGGTGCGGCAGGACCCGACGGGATTTTCTATAAGGATTTAGTTGCATTCCACTATAAAATTTGGCAACCCTATGTAATTTTTGGTTAATGAGAAAGAAAATTCCTGACACACTCTGTTCGACTTTTACTAATCTACTACCTATGGACGACCCTGTAAAAGACGATCCGTCTAAATGGTGCCCCATCACAATTGGCTCGTACCTACTAAGGCTTTACACAAAGATCCTAAATTTTAGGCTTGCAGATGCAACTATTTTGACAGAAGACAAAAGTCCTTCATCCCAGCAGATGGATGCCTTGAGAATACCACACTCTTGGAATCGCTAATAACTCATTACAGGAACAAAGGCAGATCACACTATATAATGTTCTTAGACCTAGCTAAAGCATTCGACTTGATACATCATGCCACTATCGATCGTGCGTTAAAGAGACATAATGTGCCAAGCCACTTTAAACTTGTTAAAGATCTTTATACAGATATAACAACGCGACTCCGACTACCTAGCTCTCTGTCAGATCCAATTCCCATGAGATGTGGCGTGAAGCAGGGATGCCCTTTAAGCCCAATTCTATTAAACTTAGTTCTTGATGGACTACTTGATAACTTACCTACATACATTGGTATGGACTGCCTCGGCCAAAAATTTGCGTACGGTATGTTGGTAAAGCCAAAACAAATACAGTATTGTCAAGACCATGCAAAAATGGTTAAACAGCATTCAAGAAGCTTTCTTGAAGCTATTTCACCAAAAATATGGCTCTTAGAGCTAAAACACTCCCTTGCAGAGGGAATCTATCATTTATGGGGAAGCAATGTAATGTGTAGGCACTGTAAATCTATATATCACAGAATCTATATCTCACATTCTTCAAAGCTGTCCACTTAAGCGTAAAGCTCAAATCTAAGGCCACAAAGTGTGCAATCAACTTAATAGATAAGAAGTACGACACCACAGTTACTGAACCGTTGATTTACACGACTACTGGAAACTACCGACCAGATATCATTGAGATTGACAAAATAAAAAGGCACGTCTATGTCATCGATGTTGCAATTCCCTTTGAAACCCACCGATCCATTCTCATTGATGCAGACCGATTCAAGACTATTAAGTATGGTACTGCCGATATCTTAAACACCATTGCTCGTCTCTCGCAAGAGGAGCCATCTCGTCATCCAAGAGACTCTACGGCAGAGTTAAAATGTCTAACAACCAATTCGGAATCCTCTCTGAACTCGTACTAAACTAAAAGGTTTTTTATACACATTTTTAATTCATTTATGCATAGATAATTGTCTTCATCTTTGTGATGCAATCCACAGGGGATCGGTGTCCGACCCCAGCACCAGAAGGAGATGACCCCTGCGAACCCACTACCTGTGCCAAAACGTGGCAGAAGCAGTGAAGCCATCACATGGAATCTTGTCAAACATGGACAGTGAAATATATAAATGATACAAAAAAAATGGCAGTTGTCAGTTTAATCAGGTAAGTATTCAGAAAAATAGAAAGCATAATCATTTACAAATGATAGTCTGGTACAAAATGTAACAAAATGAGGGTTTGCGTTTTTTGCTATATTATATTATATTATTATCATTATTATATATATTATTTGTTATATTTTTTTATGGGACTAATTGAATAATTAATTTTGTATTAAATCAAAATCAAAAATCAAATCCTTCCATTTATATTGCGCCATTCCAACAATCATTGCGCAGTGGACAAGATGTTGCTCTTTTCCATAACGTTCTCCTCCCCTGAGGGTTGCTTCATGTCCTCTGCAGCCTGTAAACCGGCGCACCTTTCATATATGCTAAAAATAGCTAAAATATTTAAAATGGCAGCCATTTTGAATTTCAATTTTGCAAATTTAAAGTAAAATATAATTTTTATTTTCATTGTCACTTATATGAAAGATTATTTTATACATTAGCATCTTTTATTGTCATAAAAATATAATTATTGGTAACAAAATTTTTGCAAATGGCAGCCATTTTAAAATTGCTTGCACATGAAAAAAAATGTAGCACATAGTTTTTATATTCAGTGTAAATTTCTCAGTTTAATTAGTGACAGTAAACTGGACTTGGGATGGCATGCCTCATATAGTTTCTACACATACATTAAAACTACAGTAGGAATGCTACACACTCAAAATACAGAATGTACTGTACATAAATTTTTATCATTTCAAATGAATTTGATCTAACCTTTGGTATTCCTGCGAATCCATGTCCAGTATTGTCTTAAGTTGAGTTCTTCGCAAACCGTACTGCAAGAGCTCCTCCGCTGCCTCCAGATCTTCGGGAACTCTTGTCAGACATTCTCTTAAAACCCATGACTGCTTCTGAATCTTATTCTGTGCAAGAAAATAGAAGTAATTACTAAGATATTGCAAAGCAGGAGGAAAGATTATTATTATTTTTAATTTTTTTTTATTTATTCGGTATAAGTACTTAGACACAAGAAAAATGTTGATAAGCTCCAAGTTTACAATAGTCAAACAATTAAAGAATTCAAAATACAAATAGATAACCATCTTACTAAATAGTCATAAATGGTATTCTTTGTAACCCTGTTCTTCCTCCACTGATGCTGGTAAACCTGGTCTGTGTCCAAGTTGTACTTTTGGCCAAGGATCAATGCTTCGCCATATTCTTCATTCTCAATCTAAAAACAAAAGATTTCCACAATGTTAAGACACAACACCATAAAGATAATATGCTTTAATGATGATGACATCACATCGTCTCATATACTGAATGTTACTTTCAGGGCAAGATAATTTTTATAAAGTGCTTAATTAACAATTTAAATACAAACCTTTCTAGAAAAAAATTCAGCTGGGGTCGTTTTCTTTAGTTGTAAGAGGCGATAGGTCCTAGTAACCAACCTAGAATTAAAAAAATTATCAAAAAAAGATACAAGTTTAAGTGATATAGTGAAAATATATTTGAGAGAAATTTATATATATTTTGGGATACTTTTAATATATTTTCCAGTGGCAAATTGTTTCAATTTATTATGTTTTTTTCTATTTATGTTGTTCATTCCTGTTGGGTCTTATCAAAAATAAATAAATATGGAAAAGAGAAGTAGAAGTATGAAACTAATAATAATTTGATGACACCAGTGCCAAATAAAATGATGTACTGAATCCATCCATATTGCTAAATTATATTTTTACGTCAAAATCCAACATTTTTGTTAACAAAAAATGATTTATGATACTACAGTCCTCGTACTTAGGTTTCTTTCTTGGGGGTTGAAATCTTTCACTTTCAGTGACAAAATACATCATCTGAAAAATAAATTTTTAAAAATTATGAATTGGGTGAACATTTAAAATTACTTATATAAGAAAATACATATTTATAACTGCTGGCAGATAAGCTTATAATTTGAAGATAATGTATGTGCAAAGCCTATCAAAAGATTCAAAGATCAGGATCTTTACTTTTTTAACAGGACACAAGGATAAATAAGGGAAAGCGGTTTGGTGCAGTGGGAATGATTTGGCTTCGCAACCTCAAAGGTCGGAGGTTTCAATCGTTTGCTGTGCATTTCACTTGTGTCCTTGAGTAAAGCACTTTATTGCTTCAGCCTACCCAGATGTATTGGTGGGTACCAGCAAATAACCTGCAGTGGATCAGCATCACATCCAGGGGGAGCATAACATTCTCATCTGCTTTATGCTACAGAAGCTCTAGTGGCTCAGCAAGGATATACTTTTTACAGGAACATTATGCAGGCTTAATATTCACTGTTACATCAGCTAGTTTAATCTTTGAATTTAGTGATTCTGTCTTCTACTTACTCTTTTGGAGAGGTTTATCCCACGTTGCAGGTAACTAGCATTTTCATATTCGTCATCATCATCTTCTTCGTCCTCAACAACAAACTCCATTCTACCTGACAAACTGTCATCCCGCTGCCTCTTGGTACCAGAAACAGCTTCACACTGGAAAAAAATCCCACAATACATTGTTATATGTGATGATAATGAAAATACATAACTTACAACGTATTAATCAAAAATTATCTTTTTGACATTACACAAAACAAACCTTTAAAGTATATTTAAATAACCACAATAACTGCCAAATCAACTGCAACAATGTGTTGAGCAAGAAAATAAGAGTTGAGAGTCAGTTCTATGTGCAAGTGATTCCAGAAATGGACAATAATTTACCTCAAGTGCGATGAAGCCTTCGTTGAAAGCTGGCAGGACCTGTGGCATTGGATGCATCCATTCATGTGATTCTCCGATCAAGTTATTTAAACTGATTGCAGATGATATAGTAACATTACCATTACACCAAGCTAATATCAATGCCTTCAAAAATCAACATATTTCAATAATGTGATATTTTGACAAAGTCAAACATAAGCTAAGTTTGGGTTGTTTTATAACTTGTCTACAAATTCAATAACGGTATTCACTATTTAATTAACTTTAAGAATCTATAATAATTTTCATTCATACAACAAACATATACAGACTAGAATACACTGTCAAAATCAATTACATTTATAACAGAAGAAACATTAAAAATATATATTGTGTTAAGGTTTATCAAATACGATAAATGAGAATATACAATTATTTATCATCATTCCTGATGATGACATAATTAATGTCGAAATATTGAATCCCAACACGATGGCGTGTATTTCAATACTTGGAGTATGTATTATACTTTCTTATCTGAGATTAATCAGTGGACATTTCGGTTTTATCTATATGCATTATTGCAGTTTCCACACACACTTTCTTGATGAGATAGTATAATACATACTCCAAGTATCGAAATGCATGCCATCGTGTCACGCTATCGTGCATTTCAATAATTGGAGTATGTATTATATTATCTTTTCTGAGATGAATCAGTGGCAGGGACGTATCCAGGGGGGGGGGATATGATGACGATAGTAATAATTGATAATATTAATAGCAAATAAAAAGTGAAGAAAATTGTGCTAAATGCGAAAAATTTGTGATTTGTTGATCATAATTATTATAGTATATATATAGTTAAAGCTTAGTAAGCTATAGTTAGACCTAAGTTGTCCTGGATATTAAGTAAATCCTTGATAAAAGATCATGAGAAATTTGTTGGCGTTTCATTTTGACTATAATGGTGATGTGATGATGATGAATTTTACTATATAAAAGTGTCATTTCCGGCCACCTCAAGAGGTACTATTTCCTCAAATTTTCTCACCTCAGCCCCAGCCATGGTGGGGCCGAGTTGGTGAAATCACGTTTTTGAAGTAGGCCTATGTAAAGTACATACTCAAAGACAATGTTTTTAAGCTTTGTTTTCAATGGTACATCACACACACATTAATAAGATCTCTATGGTTGTAAAAAATCCCTGATAAAAGATCATTTTTTTTTTTTTTTTGGCGCTTCATTTTGACTAATAGTGATGTGATGATAATGAATTTTACTATAAGTGTCATTTCTGGCTATCTAGAGGTAATATTTCCTCAAATTTTCTCACCTCAGCTCCAACCATGGTGGGGCTGAGGTGGGTGTCAACTCACAAAATGCCATTCCCCTCCACCTTTCAAAGCAGATCTGTGCCCTTCCCTGGGTACGACATTAAACTCCATTGAGTCGGCTCTTGATGTATGTCTTAGTGACTGTTGTTTGTTTTAGGATATGATCTGGTTTTTCATGTCCATTTTTCATGATTATGACTATTCTGGATAAAGAAGGGATACACATCTAGCCCCCCCTTCATTTTTTAAGGGAAAAAATATATTCAAATTGAAGTGCGAGAGTGTAATTTACGGCCATCTAGAGATGCCCTAATCATAAATTTTCTTACCTCAGCTCCAACCATGGTGGGGCTGAGGTGGATGGTTCCTCGGTCTGTGAAAGTCCCTCCCATGGTTCACCTCTCTTTCGAATTCCTGGATCTGCTACTGTTGATTTATTATATAATTATTTTTTCTCTTATTTATAATGCGTCTATTGCAATTTTCGCTTTATCCTCTCAAACAGTTCAAAGAACGTTTAGAGTGCGCTACTTCACAGGGGGATTTGACCCTGCCGCGGTCCTACGTAATTCGCATAACGGCTCCCCCCTTTCAAAATCCTGGCTATGTCCCTGATCAGTGGACCTTTCGGTTCTTACTTGATGCTTATTAATATTCATGAATAAATTTTATCTTACCGAATCAGACCAGAAGTTAATATCAGCAAGGCCTTGGCGGATTGGCTCTAAAAAGCAACAAATTAAAAATACAAAATTCAACCAATCAAAAGGATTATTTACAATCAAATTATTGTCAATCATGAGAAGATGGACATCATACAGTTAAGAGAAAACAGAAACAAAATATAAATGATGCTATTTATGCACTGTCCACATTATAAATTTTCATGTGAGAGATGCCATATATGGGTTTGATCTATTATCACCACGATAAAAAAAAGTAAATAATGTGGACAGAACAATTGGGTTTAATTTATTTTTGTCAATATATCATTTAACTTTACCTTTACCAATAACAGTTTCATTCCTCCTTGTATTTTCAGACTAAAATGAAAAATAACAAAATTTGCTTCTAAAAACCAATACAAAATTCTATATTTTCTGTCAAAAAATTCTGAATTATAACAATACTACAAGCCACATTCGACACACAAGATATATTTTTTATTTCATTTCTCAAAACATTTGCATCAATACTTTCATTTCATTTACTTCTATAAAACAATTTACCTGCTGTTCCACTGGCCAGTATTGTTTCCTGCGTAGTGATGGTAGTTGCCAAAGTGATAGTGCACCTGACCAATGAAGAGCTGCTAAGACAGATTCATTAGCAGACAAGCATAGTTTGCAAATCCCATCCTAAATATAAAAAAAATTAAAAATACTGTTTAATTAAATGATATAATTCATCTGTTTATTCAATTATTTTTAGTTTCAACTATTGTCCATATGTTTATTCATTCAGCCTTCCACGTATTGTTTATTTATTAATTTTGTCTACTGTTTATTCGCTTTCGTTTGTATTTGTCATCCTGGCTTCTATTATTCTTTTTCATAATTACATGCAATGTTATTTACATATTCATTAGATGTACCTTTCATAGATTAACCTTTCTTATAACATTTTCTTATTCATCTTCTTATCTATTCATTTTATATTTTTGCATCCTTCATTTACCTATCTATCTTTATTTAAATATTCCTCGATTTATTACAAATTGACACAAAAAATTGCACTACCAAGTTCAAATGATGTTAAATTTTTAACCTATTTATATTCCTTGATATACCGCATATATAGATTCCAGGCATCTGACTGGTTAAAATCAGTAATAACTTTAACCATCACTCCTATGATGTAGGTGATGATTCCCAGGGAAAAAAGTACTATCATGTTAAATGATAGGCCTAGTACTTTTTTTCCCTATCGCGATGTAACCTCAAGGCCCACTTACAACATCACTGTGTAATGACACGCACAGCGTTAAAAGGGACTGTGACTTCTCAACAATAGAGATTGGCCCTTAGTTAGACTGCCTAATGCTTAGGCCAACTTGGTTTGTACTCATTACTTTTTTAAGCCTCGCAGAATATACGTATGAGGTATATAAAACAAATTGATTTCACCATTCCACTCATGAGCAGTCAATATTTGTATATCATAGTAATAACATTATTGTACCTGTTTTTGGTGTGCTCCAAGAAGTCCACTTGTGCGCATGACGTTCCTCATTCCTAGAGACATTCTCCTTGCCTACAAAAAGTAAGTTAAGTGCTTAATTTAGCTTTGTATAATGTTCCAGATAAAAATAACACTGGCACTACAGTATCAGGTAACCACTTATAAATATGGGTGGAGATCCAATGTGAATAAAGTCCCATGGCAAAGGAAACAAACAAGTGGCTAGGCTCAGGCTCCAACCCTTGTTGACTGGCAACAGCGAGGTGTACAACTTTGCCATAATGCTATTACACAAAATACTTTAAAAGCTTTTATTAACATTACAGATACAATTTGTTAAAATAATAACTTACAGTACTTATTTGCGTTGTAAAGTCAGTAAGTGCTTTGAAGTAGGGATGTCCGGACAATTTCCTCCATGCCGTAATCCCGTGGGCCTGTGCCTGAGACACCTCCCTATTATCCGTTTCCAGTATGTTGGAACTTCCCAGGATGAGTAGCGAATGCTTCTTATCATAGGTGGCAGTGGCAACTCCTTGGGGGCACCCGCTGATGAAGGAATAGCAGTAGTTTTTGATGAAGTCTCCTGTAATGCTGGTGATAAAATAGAGAACAGGTTTTCAAATCGGGTCATTTATAGATTTATTCTAGTCCTAGTCTAGATCGCCTTACTTTTGATTACTTAATGCTTAATGATTACAACCACAAAATTTAAAGAAAAGTCTATTTTACAAAAAGAAAATTTGTTACATGAACATCCAATCTTGTGATATGCGTAAAAACACACTTTTACTTAAAGTAGAGAGTAGATTGTTGTTGAATGATTATTAATGATCAAACATAACTAAATATATACAAACCACTACCTTATTAGGTAACTTTGCAACTTTCCTTGGTAGTTAATTGCTAACAATTCTGTTGACCTAAAAAAATATAACAAAATATTAACAGACACAAATTAAATTCAATATTAAAAGGGTACCAAAGTTAAGTGACAAAAACTAATTCAGAATCATTATTATTATATTGCATTCTGGGTTCAATTGATATTGGTATACATATAATTCATATAAACATATAAGACAAAAAACTACAAGAGGCTAAATGTGTTATTAGATTTGCAGTTATGTTCACAAATAAAAACTTAAAAAAAAGGTTATCTGCAAGAATAAGAACCAAAATTTATGTTTCAGTTTTAATGAGACCTACAATCTTTGACAGCATTTGTGCTGCGTGAAAAATCATGGTATAATTATTGAGACGAAGATAATTTTTTTGCAGACGCTAACAAATGTTGTTTTTTACTTGTTGTACATAATATTAACCACAAATTAAGCTTTGAATTTCACTATCTAAATGGTCTGATATTATATTAAAGGGTGAACACTAACCACTGAGTATCATCTTTACAATCCACAAACACAAGTGCACACAAGGCCTGGCTTAGGTCAACAAATCCCGGCTCAGGCACTGGAACCTGCGGAGATAAATAAACAAAACAAATCGTTAACGGAGTGTAGGCTGGCCTCTCTCAAAAACAATTACTTTTTATGCTACTTTTTACTGAAGATTGACACTTTCATTTGTTACATGTAAAATCGCAGAGAGCGCTATCTTGTTGTTATAATATCTTTGCAGTGTACTGTAAATGAACAGATGCAGGTTGCAAGTAAAACAGCAACAAGAAATTTCTAATACTATATTACTTAGTTTAATAAAAGATTGATTACACTTGTTAAACGTCTCATAAACTCACTGTTTGTCTAATAATTAAAATATAATTTACAGTCCTTACCGTCTCAATGGTGAACTTCTCATTGCCAAGTAGATCAAAACCCATTATGTTGCCATAGCTAGTTGACATGGCAACAAACGTAGAATCAGAACTCCAGACTAGTTTACGAAACTGGGGATATGGATCTTTTGGCACTGAAATTGACGTAAAACAATAATGCTTTATCAAAACTGGTTTATTTTTATGTTAATCATCCATCAACATATTATATCATTTGAGAATTATTTATACATTTTTGTATATTTGCTTATTCAATGCAGTTAAGATAAGACAGTGCAAATTTTCATCAATAATTTATAAATATATATACTTTTTGTTTGTTTATCTATTTATTTGTTAACATGTTACAGAGTGGTCCATCAAGCATAGATGATCATTTGAAACCGTCACCCCACATGATTAATGAACAAAAAAACAATGAAAATACGAATCGAAATATAAAATTACCCACTAAACAACATAACAATCTACTCAAACAATTGAAATACGTAACTGAGTAACAAATATTCAGCTTAGCTTACCTAAACTCCTTCCTTTTACTGTAGCAAAGTTATCTCTCTCTACATGAATTTCAACTGATGTTTCTTGCAAGACAGCTAGCATTTGACCCGTACTACAAAAATCAACATTAATAATATATATTATGGATCAAATTCAACATTTAAGTTTAATATTTGAATTGATCAATTGTATATTAACTTATTAACAATATCCAGATATTATAAAGATATTATGAAAATATTAAGAAATTATTATGCAAATTTTCAACAAATATCAACAATATAATCTTGCCATTAAATTAAATTTTAAATATTGCTTATCAATCCAACTTACCTTACCAAATTATATAAGGGATTTAAAGCATGTGGTAATGTTACAAAAGAGCTCTAAGGCTTGCTTACTTGTCGATAGCTAGCTGCCATGCTAGTCGAGAACTGATGACTTTTAGGAGAGCTTGAGGAATGGAGGCAATAGAAGGAAGTGATCTGAAACAAAACCAATTATTTAATATTATATTTTAATATTGAGCCTTGACAGACTTCAAATAAATTGATAGTTTAAGGTATTAAAATAATCTTAAGGGTTATTATATTGTATTTGTTTACATAAAATTTTGAACTGAGCTAGCTTCCCAGCAAAACCATTACCAGTTGATTGATTAAAAGTTGGATATCAAAATCCTGACTCCTACCTCCACAAGGCTTGACCTCTAACCCATGACCACATTGATTCTGTTGGAGTAAAAATCATAAATTTTATAGTTTATTTCTTTTTTATCCCACCAGAAACCACAACCTTTCACATACAAATGAAACTACACTTAGCAATTTAGCAACCAAAGTTATATGTGACCATTAAAGTGTAGGCCTTATCATTATCATCATTATCTTGATGACTTGAGACTCCTTTACTTCATTAGGATAAACTTACCAAGTAAATGTATAGATACAGGTACTGCATTAAAGCAAGGAGTTACAACAATAAAGACAGAACACAACAAATGTACATCCAGCCAATTTGGTGTCACCAATAGTTCTGACCTATTTTTTTTCTCTACCAAATACTTTACAACTTTTCTAATTAACATATATGGCAGGAGCCAATCACCAGTATTAAGAATAATTTTGGGAAAAAAATCAATTAACATATAAGGCAAGATCCAATCAGCATTAGTTGGGTTAACCCATTTTATAAAAGGGTAAAATTAAGTGACATAGACTGTACATATTTTGTTACATTATAATAATAATAATAATCATATTTATTCATAAATCGCTTTTGAAACAGCGGCACCCATCACTTTGATGGTGCATCCATACACAAGAAAAATATTCAACACATCAATTCATCAAAAGGCATAGGCCTAGACTAGTACAATTAAAAAAAAAACCGTTAAATAAATGTACATGTATGATTAGGTGAATAATACATAAAAAATGTAAACAAGTAGTTATTTGGTCAAAGAGAAAACTGTAGGGGTGTAGCTGTTAACAAGTAACTTATCTTAAGTATAAATGCAACGAACATACACAATTAATATATACAGCATAAAAAAATACAACAAACAACTAAAATACTGTAAACTTAATCAGGAAAAAACTCAATTGGTCATTTGACATGAACTTTAACTTGCCAGGCTAGACTTAACACTTGATCTTATTGCCCATGCCTTTTTAAGATATGACTTACAAAAATTATCAATAATTTTATGGGCAGAATCTGCTACATAGCTTGGCAATAGGTATATATTAAATTGTTAGGAGGAACTGAAACAGGATGCTGAGAATTAGGAAACAAACATACTACAGTAAAGCTACAGATCTAAAACCACATTACTATATAATTAATGAATAATTAATCATCAACAAATATAGCATCATATTACTGTAATTAAATATAGATTATAAACAAATTATAAAGTATTCTCGAATGTGTAATAATAAAAAAAATATAAAAATATTCAAATAAATTTGAATATAGAGTTGTACTATAAACCAAAGGATCCACTGGTTATTTGCAAATAAAATATTGTATAGTAACTACGAAGAATGACAAACATGAGGTCAGAATGGTCATGGTCATGTTTTTTATTAAACTTCATTCTTGAAAATGTTTTAATAAAAAATGAAACATAGAATCAATTATGGCCTCACGTTTGTCATTATTCGGTATTACCAATGTGATTGTTACACATGTACTGAATGAATAATGATCTTACTCTGTTTCTCTTGTTGTCCATCTTTCACTGGAGCATCTGAAACTCTACTCTGAAAGACAAATAATTTTTCAAACTTTATACCATTTTTCCAATATTAGAAACATACCTTCGACAAGAAAACCAATTATTGTGTTCAATTTGGGGGATTTTTAACTTTTCTTTGTGGCAACAGATAGTGACAATTTAGACCAGGCAACTTTTAAATCTAATTATAAATGAGCTAACTACTATATAAATATAGCTTACCCCTCCTCCCCTCCCCACCCCAACCTCATTCCCATATCCCCACCCCAGCTCTCTCCAACCAGGTCCCATGACCAGGGGGACTGGCTGTATCATGTATGTTTATCATCAATGCCAACAATGGATCATTGATATATTTACAAGCCCGTATCCATGCATTTTTAACCTATGACCCGAGCAATATGTTGGCCAACAGTGTACAGCTGGCGTACTAATTAATGCGTAACAGTCTAATAGGGTTAGGCCTAAAATAGCCCTGTACATACTAGCCTAGGGAGGGGGGCGTATTGTGCCACAATGCAGCGCGGCCGAGAGTGGCTCCTCTCTCTCTCTGCCCTAGACAGAAAAGCTATGCATGCATACTTACAGTCTGAGACACCAAATATTCCGGCTCTTGTGGCCAATCTGCTAATACAAACAAATCATATAAAATTGTGCATTCATCATCTGTTTCGGTTTCCTCCATTTTATTATATTTGGAGTAAACTTAGGCTAGGCCTAGGCTATGGCTCCACGTACCGTATTATTTTGTTTGATGGCGCCACCTATTGTGCACGGTTTATGTTTATCATGATTTTGCGGCTGTGCCAAATCGGCACTGCGGCAGTGCCGATAGCCACTACCGTCATGGCGTCGGATAGTCAAGGGCATAGCAACAAGTCCCTATCTAAAAAGTCATTTGAAATAAAAATGTGTAAGAAAGTGGCAGAACTCACACAAGTGGTACACATGTTGTTTACTAAAAATCACGAAAGAGAAATTGAAATCGCTACTATGACCAAGGAGTACGAGAGTGAAATAAGCCGACTTGTGCACACGCATTCGGAGAAGATACGAGCCCTCTCAAACGATGTTAAAGAGATTAAAGTTGCTGAAGAACGGGCTAGCCAAAAACTGATTCAAAATGAAAAAGAGTGCAAGTTCAAACTCGAGCAACAAAAGGAGGCTCACATTAAAGAACTAAAATCAGCTGAGAATGTAAGAGATGATCTTCAATTGAAGATTGATGAGTTGTTACGGCAAATAGATGATTTGGAAGAAGAACTAGAAAAAATCGGAAAGAGGAATGACCATTTAGAAGCTGTTTTACAAGAGACTAAAGCTAACCAAGTTAGCCAAACACCCATAACAGATGCTTTCAAGCAAAAAAGTGAAAAGCATAATGATAAAACAGTACTACCAGAAGAATCAGACCAACTGTTAAAGTTAAAAGAACGGTTAGAAGATGAAAAACAAAAACATGCACAAGAAAAATTAGATTTAGAGAGTCGTCGAGTGAAACTACAATGCGATTTGGAAGAGATGGAAATACAGATGCAGAAACAAATTGAGGATGCTCTCCGAGAGTTAACAGCTGCGGTGGAAAGTAGGGAGAGGATTTTGGAAAGAAATGAGAAATTAGAAAATGAGCTAAAAGCCCTGAATGAAAAATTAAAACTCTCGCAGGAAATTAGTGTCCAAAAGAAAAATAAGAACTTGCCAATTAAAAGTACTGCTACTTCTCCTCTTCCACCAATTGTAAGTTGATATGGAACTCTGACAAAATGTATAATTTTGAATTGATAATTACTCATAATATTTTATTTTCTTTACAAAGACAACCTCAATCTATGATGACATCACAGTACATTAGAAACCAACTTTATTTGTTCATCAGTTCGAATTTGAATCCAACAGCTTGTATCACTTTTTTTCTGAGTTCGTTTCATACTAGCAGATTATGTCAAACTTAGTGAACCCCATGGTTTTTTACAATACAGTACCTTGAAATATTATATAATTATTATATATATAATATGTATATATAATTTATATATATATATATATATATACTGTACTCGGGCGCTGACGGGGTCGGAGTGTCAGGGCCCCCAGCATGGATCTTTAACAAACTCTCTGACGTCACTGAGTAATTCATATATTGAATAATATATTTTTACAAGATGTTGAGATTAATACAAAAAGTTTATCTTTAACATCTGTGTAGACCTACAGTTGGTTATTGTATGCATGCTTTTGTTGATTGATTTATATTTTACTGTTTATAAATTACTAACTTTTCCTTCCAGGAGGTGAATGAAGAGATGGAACGGTTAAAGCGTGAGATTAAGCATTACAGATTGGAGCTGTCAAATCGAGAGGGCAATTTCAATCGTATGTTTACCAACACTTTACCTGTTAGGCTCAACTTCAAGCCGTCCTCTACAAATTTATCAAGGGGGAGAACAGAAGTTTATATGGCCAGATCTGGGAAGCCACGTCTACATCAGGTATTCAGTTTTTGGATATGTAGAATAATTTTGAATAAAATATCAATTAAGAAATTCTCACAAGGTCAGGACATACATTTTGCAGCGTTACTGGTACCCAGTTACCAGGTAGCATAGACATGAAGGGACCCTTGGGGGCAAAGAAAGTCATTGATCGAGCTACTAGTCCACATCAATTGCCATGAACATCTTGTTTGTTATTCATCTATCAATTTTATTTTTATTTTGACAGTCTTCATCGTCATCCGCTGATAAATCCAGAATCTTCTATGAACGTCTTCCAACACTGACAACTGAGCACATTCGTCAAAAAACAGCACGATATCCCCGACCAGAAAGTAGCCTAAAAAGCCAAAGGGATGCACTGAATAGCTGATCAAAAACAACCTGATGACCACGACCAGCAAGTAGTGTGAAGTGCCAATGAGAAGCATTGAAACTGATTCCAAAACCGCATGATACGCACATCCAGCAAGCAGCATGAAGAGCCAACGGGACACATTGAACTTTAGCTGATTAAAAAAAAAACATGATATCCAAAATATCACCTTTTCTTTATCGCAACCTTTGTATGTGTAACTGTATTGTCAACACAAGAATGTTTCCGTTGACATCACACGTTCGTGTGTAAAGCCATGCACTCACTGTGCCCAACGGTTTTCAGCCGACGCAATTCTATAGAGGACACGACGCCTGTGCAACGGATTGGTTTTAATGACGATCAGCTCTGACTGGCGTCGACAAACAAGCAATAGACAGCATTGCACCGTCTATCGCTCACAGGGAGCAGAATTGGATTTGTCGTTTGACGCAGTGAGTGCCCAGCTTAAGTATGTGATTAACGAACTGACATATTATCAATGTAAATTTAAAGCTGTCTTTTCTGCTAAATAATAATTAAGGTGTAACTCATCCAAGCTCAGGTTTCAAGTGAAGTATTTAATAATTTGACATTCTCTAAACCACAAAGGGTGGCCAAGCTTTTCTGAACTTCTGACGTTCTTGTGGGGTGAGAATCATACTCACCTCTGGAATATACCTTTTACTGTTCTCTTCGGCTGTCTTCTGCAGAGCCATGTTTGGCTGGTGATAAAGTGGCTCCGAACAAACAGGAAATCATTCTGTAAGCGATTGGTTGCTTTAACAGATCACCATTTTCCCACCAAGAAATCCTAGAGCATCACGATCTTCCTTAGGAACCTTAAACTGGAAAAACATGCATTCAATATTAATAGCAGAATGGTTGGATTCTGCCTATTACAGGTGGCCTTATTTCAACACTCCTTAGCTCGATGCTCATATCTTAAGCAGCCAAAGCACAACCTGTTCAACCAAAGTATGTTAATCTGCTCTTGTGTAGACTTTACTCCTGAATATTTCACATTTACCTATGCCATGGTCACCTTTCTTGCAGATGGAACGCATCTGTTTAGTTGACGGTTTTGTTGGTGTGTATGGGTTGATCCCTCTTAGTCTCTTTTGTATCACTGAGTCTATTAGCATAGCTGCCTCTAGCTCTTCTGTTTTGGTTGGGAGATGATCCCCGTTTGCGTAGATCAGTTGGATAATGCTGCCCTCCCATACGTAGATCATTTGCCGCCTTAGCTTTTGCCTTACAAACTGTTTTGCCCTTACTAGGGATCTCCACTTACCATGCAACAAAAGCTTTCTCACAATATTCTTGATATTTTTTTTCTGAGTACTCCATAACAACATACTTCTGGTTGCAGATTTTTCATATATTTTGTAGATCATTTATACAGCACCTGCACAATGGATAACATTTTTATTATTTTTGTCATTTTTCTATTGACAACTCAATATTAGGAGCAATATTTGTGATGGTAAGTTAAGTAAACTGCCTGTCTTCCGATCCCAAGTACAAGTTTAGTCCTTGCTAAGGTCAAAATATCTTGGTATTACACTTTTGTACTGCATTGAGATAGTTTATTGTACGACTGATAACTTGTTTAATTATCCCAGCATAAGATAATATGTTTCATTGCATTGTTCACCACATGTTTTTAATCAATTTTGAAATTATGTATTTTCATACGTAAATGATACTAATAGAAAAATATCTATATATTATATAACTATATGAAAGTTTATTAGGATTTTCAAAATGTTTTTTAAAATTCTTTATCAAAAAGAACGAATGTATTGTGGATAGTGTTATTGATTTTGTACAATAAAGTGTGGTTTCCATAAAATTGCTACACTTTTGCTGTAGTGTCTTCACTGCAATCTTTGGACTGTGAAACTGTCGCTCCCCAAACCCAAAATCGATCGACCAAGGGCATGTAGTTGCTTATGGTGCAATGAAGTTAGTCTCCGGTCTTAAAACCAAATTATCATGGGCCTGGATCCAATATAGTTCACATTGGCTCTTATCTGTTTGTCTTCCTCCAGCAAAATGTGCATTATTTTGATATAAAATTGCAGATTTATAATATTTTTATGAGATTGTTTACCATCCTTTTTGATATATTTTATACAAATTTTATCAGATAAAATATTAACACTATTTTAATAATTATTTGTTTATAGAATCTTTTGAATGCTGCAGTTTGATATTTTGAAAATATTTCAACTGATTATTTACATGTACAATGTGGAATACACTACTGTATTTTAGTATTTTATCAGATACTTAGATGTTGTATTATAATTTCATGGCCTACACTATACTCCATTTCTATACAGTATTTATATATCATTGGTGAAGATGTTTCTTTTACTATACACCAAATCTGTATTATGCAGTAGATTAAGAAAAAAAATTTCCTAATAGAAAATTCCAAGAGAGAATACCAGTGTGGTCTCATAGGTCAGTTGCTGCAGCAACGGATGGTGTTGGGTTCGAATCTTGATGGGTACAATCACATTTTCAATTATCTAGCTTTGGCATTTTTGACGCACATTTTTTACTGTTATAAGTCTATGCACAAGTTAACCAGGAGAAATATTAATTGTGTCATGTCGCAAGATTTAAAATGACAATAAACTACACAATAGAATATAAATCACCTAATTCATTTTGTTCTTTATTTAATGTTTACACATTTATTTGCTATGGTGAAGAGATTGGTACAGTATTCTAGATTTCAATAATAAAAATATATGGCATTCAGCATGTTAAAAATGTAGATCTACATGACAGCCAATCAGTGATTAATTATTCAGATGTTTAAATTTTCAATAGGCTGTAGAATGAATGACATCATATAATCTCCAATTGCACACCAAGTACATCATTTAGCCCTTGCAGCAAAATATTGATTTTTGAAAGAATGTATTGTTAAAGGTAAACTTGAGTTAAAGTTTGTTAACTGTTTATCAATGTTTAGGCTTTGGATTAGTTGTTGGCCTTGACAAAAAGAAGAACCAATTTAAACATTTTCAAGTTGAGTTGAGTCTGTTGATGTATTTTTACCCAAAAACTCATGGAAAACATTTTAAAAATAATGAAAGTAATACTGGTAGTTAATCTTTTATATTATACTGTATTTTATTTCATATCAATTGTTATTATAATACTGTACAATAAAATCTTCCTCTCAATATACTTAAACATACAGTAAGGACAGTATATCATAACTGATTAGTTACAGAAAATATACAGAAGAATTTTATCTACAGTATTATCTATTGCACACAACGTAAGTTATGGTATATATTAACTACGTAATAATAATGCATAAAGAAAGAGCATGCTAGAGAATGACAAGCTCAGGCCTGTCAGGAACTTGTACGCAGTGGCATATCTATCCCCATTTGTGGCCCCTCAATGAGCTAGCCTCCCCAACCCCCACACACACACACACTGTCCCCATTTCAAATGTCATCATTGTGAGTTGTAGATCTCATATTTTGGACCAATTCATATGTAACAGTCTGTACTTTCACTTTTCACTTTCTTTCACCATTCCTGTTTATTCAATGTTTACTCTCTTCCAAATACAATACAATAAGGCCAAATTAAAAAAATTATTGTATTGGCCATGCCCAACCGACCCAAATTTTATGAAATTCAGGGTCAGCATTTTAGTTTTTGTTTTGTTCTATTCTGTTTTTTGAATACAAGGAACAGTATTTTTTTTTTCATGAGCTAATAAGGTTCAAATAGGTCTAGCCTGTTTTGGTGCATGGTATGCAATGCGAAAAAATTGTATTATTTTGTGTACTCCATACTTTTTATGCATAAACACATTTTTTGTAAAGAAAAAAAAATAAGTTTTCTTACCGACCTACCCATTTTTTGGGGGGATTTTCCCAATACAAGTTTTATATTGTAACTCTATGAACAGCATTTAAATCCTGTAAACTTTTGCCTTTTTCTCACAAATAATCAAATCTACTCCCACCATCATAATGTTTCTTCATTTACTGGTCATAAATGTATAACAAATATTTCATCCATCCTGTAAGTGGAAAGTAAAATGTTTTAAAACGAAATTCATAGGGACCTGGAAGAATCATCAGCAAGGCGAGAAAGTTATTCTTAGGTAATGAATAAAATACAACCAATCCTAGGTTCATTGGGGATCCCCTTTACCTCCCCCCATATTCAATAGCCCAACCCATATCCATTCCCCATACCCAATACTACCTCCCCACACCAAATACCTCTCCCATATCCAATACGCTTCTCATGTCCAATAGCCCTCCCTATACCAATATCTCTTTCCCTCCCACATCATGTGTCAGTTAATAGAGGGTACTGTGTGTAAAGCACTGCCTTGACTTGGACTAACATCTTCATCATTACTATGGTTATCGATGTCCAGGAGTACTTGTTGAGGGCTGGCAGATGTGACTGGTACCTGCTGCCCTCTATTGGTGAGTTCTTGTGGCTCATGGGGCTCAATGTCCTCTATCGCAACTGAAATAAAAAATAATAATAATAATAAACTTAAAGCTATTATTACTGAAAAGAAAAAAAAATTAACTTTATAAGAACACACATACTGTAGCTGAAAAAGAACATAGGAAAAAACAGAAAAGAACTAACGTTTAAAAGCCTCTGGATATTCTGTAGCCAGCTTTGTTTTAAGAATCCTGATGAAATAAAAAAGAAAAAATTAGGAAGTCTAATTTTATGCAAATTATAATATAATACTACATTTTATTTTTATATACTACAGGACAGAATCAGGTATTATTTAAAATATTAATTCATTAAATTAATTAAACCATAAATATTGTAAATATTTTAGTTGGTGGCAGCATTGATCGACTTAGAAACCAAATCAAATCATGATAACTTTGCCCGTTCAAGCATCCTTAGATGTCATATGTAATACAGAGATGGGCCTATAGTTATTTGGGTCACTCTTGTCACCATCCTTAAAAATGGGGGTGACTTTTGCACATTTCCATTCATCAGAAAATTAAGATTAACAAAGACAGATTTAAAATATATGATAGCGAATCACAAATTACAGGTGCACCAATTCTGAGTAATTTACAATCAATTCCATCAAGGTCTTTAGCTTTACTGGAAGAAAGTTTACAAATTTCAATGAAAACAAACTCTTTTGTGATAAAGTAAAATTCAAACCTATCTAAAACATTACAATAATTTTCTAAGACTTTATTCTTGTATTCAGTGAAGTTAGAAGCAAGATTTGTTCCAACAGAAGTAAAGTGGCTATTGAAAGTATTAGCAGTTTCTTTATCATTTGGTATCCATCTTTAGTACAAACTTTGTTGATCTTTTGATTATTTCTAGGAATAAGTTTATGAATAGTGTCCCAGAGCTTCTTTGGATTTTTAGTACTGTATTATGCTTAATTGAATCAGTTATGTTTTTTCTTTTAAAATTGCGATTTAGTATGTTAACTTTGTTCCTTAAAGATCTGGCTTTAATCCTAGTCTTCAGGATCATTTGTTTTATGTGCTCTGGAGTAATAGTAATCTCTGTCTTTTGTTAATCTCAAATATTTGTAAACTCAGGAACTGAGCCTTTTTTATTTTTTAAGGGTGCATTTTGATCAAAGACATGATTAAACCATGGACCTATGATTAAACAGTTGTTTCCATTGAGCCCATGCTTGGTTTACATCAATAAAATCTTTCATCTAATCCCAGTTTGTATCTTTAAATATTGTTTATAAAGGTATGTTTATTAAAATTAAAAGGACCTGGATTAATCACGTTTGGTGGGACTTTGACTCTTGGTTTTTTACGTACAACATACACAAGCCTATGTACACCAGAGGTATGATCTTAAACTACATTAAATTACAAAAACAAAATTTGAATGAAAATAAGTATATTAATATATATATAAAATATATAAATACAAGAAACAGAAAAGAAAAACACATGGGTAAATTAAATGAGATTTTAAAGGATTGTAAGGAAAGAGAATGAATATTGCTTTGAATATCTGATGATAGATTGTTCCATAATTTAACTGAGCAATATTTAACAATTTTTTTCCAAAAACATTTTGGCAGGATCAAAGAGTTTTTCCAATTATGTAAGTTAGGCAAAAAATCAACTGTACTGTTTAACTATTTTGTAAATCATTAATATTATCAAAGTGGTATTCCCACATTCTACTGTGATAATTTATTGTGATCCCACACAAATGTACAAAATTTTTCTACCTGATCCTTCTGAATATGCTGTCAATATCCTTGCGCATACCATGTAGCATGGCAGTATGACCTTTGACCTCTGTAGACACTTTTTCAAATTGGCTCATTGATAGGTGATTGAATTTTGCAAGCATTTCATTGGTTTTCTCAAAACGACCCAACCTAGAATGAAATTATATTGTGAAATTACCTATTAAGAATCAACTTAAGTACAAAATTGTATACAAAGAATTAAGGGTTAGTCATCAATGACTTGGTGGTATGGTGCCTAATTTTTAATGTGCAAAATAAAAGAATTTTTAATTCTGCTACATTAGGGTGTTTTTATATTTGATATAATAGATGATAACCATATGGCCATTAACAGTGGTGTATCTAGGCGTGTGCGGGGGTGCATGTCCCCCCAAAAAATACTCGCCCCCCCCCCCACCAACCCAGTCGGCCTCCCCTTCTGAAAAATCACACTTAAGTAGTTAAAAATCACCTTAATTTGCGAGATAGAACCCCTCGAACCCCCACTTCACCTTTGTGCCCACATCAGCCCCCTCCCCCCGCAATTTCAAGACTCCTACTGTAGATACACCACTGCTTATTAACACCTTTTTATGTGTGTCAGTGCTGTAGTTAAGGTACAGCCAGCATTCATAGGAAAATCATATAAACAATAAGGTAATAACGTACATCATGGCCTGTGCATTCAAAACTGCATTCATGTCATCCTCATTAACAAGCGAGTTGAGACTTTCAACAAAAACGTCTGAACCAGCATTTTCAGACATCTTCCACTTGGTTACAATATGTTAAACCAAGATATCACTAAGCTTATCTTCACATTCTATATTATTCTACATCTAATTCAAATCTGAAAAAAACAGAAGGAAATAGTAAAGATGTAGTCAAGTAAATTTCTTTATATTTAAACAAACTGAAAGAAAAAACGTGGCACTCAAATAACGATCGGTCTCAGACATGCATTCCCAAATCATGTAAAAAAAGTGCAAGGTTGCTAATTTGACGCTGGCCGCAAGACAAGACATTTACTATAATGGTGGTGTTGTAGGTGAATTCTCATGGCATGGGGCATATATTGGCATTCACTCGGAATTTAATAATTAACAAATATTGTTTCCTTACTTGCTACTTTAATGGTAGCCCAATACTAATGATAGGACTCCTCTTATTAGCACCAAACGTTCCAACTTTACTGATTCAATCAGAAGTCTCCCAAATTTTCATGCAATCTCTCAATCTACTGAATTTTCAGAAAAGAACCCCAAAATATCAAAACGGATTGAGTATTTCGGTGGCAATATTTTGTTTGTGTGGAACACCAAAAAAAAATCAAATTTGACTTATATTTTGCATTTTTTCATGTTTAGGAATGTCTAATTTTAGTTGAACTAGCAATTTTGTCTTATAAATCTTTTTAACATATCAAAATCAGATTTTCCATAAATGAAATTTTACCAAAAATGGAGCTTTAAAAGTACACAAATTTTGTTACACTTTTAAGTTGTCCTTAGTATCAACTAAAAAAAAAAAGTGTCTGTTCTGTTAATATCAAATGTGTTAACTCAATGGCAAAAACATAACTCAATGGCAAAAACATAAGTTACAATATATAAGGACTTATAATATATTTTGTTAAATTTTGTAAAAAAAAATGATCTGGTGGTTCATTATTCCAGTCTAATTATAGAAATCATATGTTCGAATCCAACCTCTATCAGATTCTGCAAACAACATGTCTCTACCTCCTGACTGAGTCGGAGAATTGGGAATCTGGAGTCTAAATTGCGGGCACGTTTGCGAGGTATTAAACCAACGCACAATGCAGCTCCTATGTATAATCAAAGTACAACGTGTGCACTTCCATTTTGGCTTATCACCAAGAAGCGAGTAGCATATATCACATTTTTCCATATTTGCACGTGCCTACCTCTCCAGTCTGCAACATATATATTTATATGACAATGTTCATTTCTTTACAGTGCAACGGTGTTGAAATTATAAAAATGAACTTTGTAGTTTCATATTACACATATTACCCATCAAAGCAAAAAGGTTTTTTTTTAAAACTATATATCTGCAAACTCTTCTGTAAGTTATTGGTACGATTAATGAATATATATTAAGTAATTGACTACTGATTTTAATTGGAAGAGGTTTCTAATCTATGAATATTCATACATGATGGATGGATCAAGGTCCTCAATTTACCTTATAATATATGCCATGTACTTGACATGAGATAACACACACTATCACCCCTCTCTCCTTCTTTACGCAGTGATTAAAATTGTGTACCTGCACAGCACTGATCTTTCTAAAGGAACTATTCAATGTTTTAAGGTGTCATTCACAATATATCAACATTTTCAGCAGTGTACAAACAGTTATCTTTTTCGGTACCCCCTCCCTCCCCTCTACAAATATACAAAAAAACGTTGATTTTGCAAAACCTTTTTCCATTTTCAACTAAAGCAATGTACTTGTTTGCTTAAAAATGAATATTATATCAACGGTTACATTATAATTTTACAATTATCTTACATATTGCATGTTATTTTGTATCAACATTTTTATGAGGTAAAAGTGTACAAACTTGTCTACAACCTCCCCCCTAGCGTACTGTTTGTATATATATGTTGCTTTGGTATTTGCAAATGGTGCTGGTGGCCACCTCTGAAACCAGCCAATGGGCAATCCAGCTATTATTATTACTATTTAATCTCTCATTTCATTTGTTTCGAGGTTACTTTAGGTGCTGTGAGGAAGCACCCATTTCATCACCCCCTTGATGTGCCTCTAATGACCAGAATAATAATGGGGAATAGTACTGTATTAACTAGAGCGACATTCCTCTCTAAAATCTCTAAAGCTTCCAAAGCTTACTTTTATTCAATGTTTTTTGTGTTTCATTATCTGTACCGTATTGGGTGCTAATGCACTTTAGTAAATTTAACAAAAATCGTATTTATGACATTATCCTTATGTAGGTATGTGACAATCAACCGAGAGCGTGATACCATGACACTGCTATCATTTTCTGCCAGCAACTCGACTGTCTACACAGCCCTCTATTGTTTTAAAAAGTTTCACACTTATTTCTTTGCCCTCGTTGCATGCTTTCAAATTCTTCTTATTTTATTAAAATATGTCTAAAAACAAGGAAGTTAAAGCCAGGGTTGCCATTTGGCCTTTTTGACAGCCAGATTCCTCAAATCTGGCCGTATAAAAAATTGCCTGGCCGTAACGTTTGAAAAGTCACGGCCAAACTATATTTGGCCGAATTTTTGAAAAGTTTACATTTTTTTTCAATATAGGCCTAATATAACATAGACTTGTTTTGGATATGTTGTTTTTGTTAGCTTAAATCTATATTTGATTCAATCATGTACCTTTGTTTGTACTTGCACGAAACACTTAATCTATGTTCCCCCTTTAGCCGATTTGACATAAGAGGGTTTATTTTAAAAATAACAGTTACATTATAATGTAAATTGTTTAGATTTATATATTTTATATGAAGTTTATCCTCGTTTAAGCTTTATGAAGACAGTTCAATGCAAGTTTGTACCATATATTGTACTGTACTGTGATGTGTGTCTTTGTATATGTTCCATCCTAGTCAAGGTTCTATCTCTTTTGGATTTCTTTTGAATATAAATTAAATACTGTACATTAATTTTAAATTATTGCCCACTTGAATTATATAGCCCTGGGTGCTGCAGTATTCTTTATGTAGAGCGTCATATATAAATACTCGATGCGATCATTCGGGTCCGATGACACCTCCAATTTCAAGCAAGTGTTGCAGAGACTTCGAAGTTACTCTGAAGTTAGCTGGTTGCATATGAGAATGAAGAAGATAATTCTGATAGCAACATTGATTTATTGCTTTAAGTACTGCGACAATAACATTCAGAGGCGAATTTAGAAAGTTATAAAAAGTATTTATTAAAGTTTTAATAGGTTTGTTTTAACGCCAGTTTGTGTTACCTAACTATGTAACTTAAAGAGAGCTATTTATTTTTAACATTTTTTGCCAATAACAGGCCTTTAAAATTTTTGCTATAGATCGACTACAATGTACATTAATATTGCCAGCCAGCAACACTAAAGAACATAGGCTATTTATTTTTAACATTGTTCTGTGTATATCATTTGAATTTCTTCAATTTCAAACGAATGACCGCTGATTTTTGTATAATTTTTGTAATATTCAAATGAATGAACCCACATGTTGCCTTCTAATCGGATTAACAGGGCCGAATTTTGGCCAATATAGAAAAAAAGATGGCGTGTGTTTGGCCGTGAAGCCTGTCGACTATCTGGCAACCCTGGTTAAAGCAGTTTTGATCATTTTTCAAGAAAAATGTCACATACTTTTCTATTATTGGTGATCCGCTACACTAGCGGATCACCTCTTGTTATTGTCAGGATCTTTTTTTTCTTCTTCTTTCTTTCTCCCCTTTTCTGTTCGCACGATATCTCAAAAAATGCCACGAGTTACACACAATCCCTGTCAGCGAACATTTGGCTTGGTCTGGAATAGACATGGTAAGCTTTTCAACACGCTCAGTCATGCGTGACGTCATCTACGCGTAATTTTGCGTTTTTACATTATCGATCATATCAGCCTAACCAATTGCCATTTCGAAATTGTATTAAGTGAGCATTAACTTTTGGTTAATGTTGAATGTACTGTACCCTAATTTTACGCGTGCGCTTCATAATGCGCGCGCACGTGTGCGTCAAAATTTCAAAATGCTCGAAATCACTTTTTAACTAAATTAGAGCACGTTTCAGGCCATTTTGAGCATTTCAAATTTTTTTTTAATTTTCCACTACGCGCGCGCATTTTTACGCGCACAGCTCATACGGAAGCTAGACACTATGTTTTTTCACATAGTTTGGGTTCCTGACATTGTTTTCACAAACTTCCATTCTTTTTGGTCATCTTTTGGCCAATAGCAATACCGTATGTGCGCATCAAACATAGGTATCTTTGCGCGCATTTGTGCCCCTATACAGTGAAATTATGCTAAAATCTTTAGGTTGAAAGGTGACCCCCAATTTTTATTGCATATTCTGAAAGCACATAAGTTGTAAATATGATTTTATAGATCATAATGGCTGATCGGACATTGTGACGTCATCATATTGGCATCTGAATTCAAAGAAAGTGACTTTAGAATGAATTTTTTTAGCCCTTTTATCTCTCATTCTTAAAAGATGTAAAACAATAGAACAGAGTGAGGGCGGCAGACTGTATTTCGACGCTATCAGACTAATATATATAGGTTATGTGAAGGGAAAGTTCGTGTGGCATTACCAACTAACAGGCGGTTCTAAATACACTTGACAATGTTTAATTTTGTGTGCTATTACTGTACACACACACATGGTGACGTGCGTGTCTGTTAAAATTTGAAAATTCTCCATATTACTATTCAGATAGATTAAAGAACGTTTCGGGTCATTTTCAGTATTTCAAAACTTTCCATAATTTACCCGCCGTACGTACATTTCCACGCACACAGCACATATTAAAGCTGGAAATCACGTTTTGTTACATACTTTGTGTTCCTGACACATTATTCATATCAGGAGTCACTCTTTGTGCTATTACCGTGCTCACGGGTGTCAAGACGTATGTGTACACATGCGGAAATCTTTTAAAATGCTCAAAATTATTCTTTTAAAAAAAAACTAATTACAGCATATTTTAGCATATTATGACACTTTTCAATCAGCACCGCGTGATCTTAATGAGGGTCAAAGTGCGGCGGATCACCTAGGTCCTAACTCGTCCTCAGTGACGAGTTCAAATCTAGTTGTTTATATTGGTTTTGAAGGACCAAAATTACTATTAGGCATAATTAATAATTTCTCAAATTCTGTAACACTGTTGATATTTGACGGAGGACAATGATTTTGGTATCACTATCAATTCAATGTAAAAGTAATGCTACAAATGCTCTTTCAAATGCCTAAAAGGCTAAAGGTACTGGCTGCAAAGGAATTCCTTGCATTTGAATTTTTTGTCACATACCTACCTTATGTATTTCCTTAGCCTAGGCTAAGACCAAGCTAGGCCCCATAGGTTAGATAGCTAGCTAGCTAGGCTTATATTAGGCTAGCCTAGGTTAAGCCCTAGGCCTACGCCTAGGCAGATTGCTAGCTAGCCTAGGCCTACCTACTACTACATACAAGGCCTAGGCCTAGAGAGAGGAGAGGCTAAGCTACGGCTAGGCCTCACTCACTTTATTAGTAAGAATGAATGTGAATGCATTTATTGAAATATGATGGATAGGCGCTAAATTTAAAGAATATCCACCAAAAACCATAAGATATTACCAGGCATTTCCATAAATTTCATTAAAATATTACCTTTCTAACGATCGACAACCTACGACGGAAAGGTCAACTTTGTTGAAAGCTGACCTCTTGTATCAAAATTCACAGGTAAATTTCATAGTCAAAAATATACAGCTAGACCTATGTCTAGCCTAAACAAATTAATAAATATTTTACTCAATAATTTGCTTAGATTATAAATGTTGTTATTTTTTTTAAGGGATAAGCCTAGGTGGGTGAAATATGAGAAAGTGTTTTGATTATAATTTTGACCCTAATGACATAACATGACGTAAGTGGTAAAAAAAGTAAACAAGATCATAAAAGTGGTGTTCGTTTGCAACTGCGGGAGCATAGGTGGTGATAAGAAGAGTACACAAGTGAATTAAGTGTGTATAAATAACCACACGAAATTTCCACTATTTTATAAATATAGAAATTGTTTAATCCTAGGCCTATATGCTAGAGGAAGAGGCTGTTTTGGATGTTGACCACCTCCATTCCAACGGCAGGAGGAGTAATACTAAGAACAGGACAGGGTACATAGGCCTAGCTAGGCCTAGGCTTTTCCAACTCTGTACTTCAGAAATCATTCATTCAGACCTGGTGCCTTTGCAACAAATCAAAAAACGGCTGGCCTAGCAATGGAATTATGTATTATGTAGGCCTATCAACTGTCTTCATTATAAACAGGTTGAGAGACAAACTATGTATGAATATGATAAATGTTTAATAACATACAATGTGTGTGTTTGCATAAATTTTTTAACAAAGTCATGAAATTGTAAAAAAAAAAATTACAGTAATGTCACTGAAAAGAATGAATAGCCACGAAGATTGGGAGGTTGTTAAAACAAACGCATTTGATGCAAACAGGCCCCGGGCTAAGCTGAAGTTCGATGTCGCATGGAATGAACATCACCACAAACTAGCAATAACATGTCGTCGTGAAAAAGTTCGGTTTGTTCAGAAGCGGTTTAATACCTCATTGAAGAAAACTCCACCCAGTCCCAAAAATGGAAATGAGAAAAATGGACAACATGAAATTAATGGAACAAGTTGGACGGGTTTATTTAGCTTCCAAGATGTGAGATATGCACATGAACAATTGTGCCTGCTCAGCCCCCGTATAGGGGAATACCCCCCAAGTCTACCGTACGAAACAAGGGGCGTCTGGAGTTTCTTCTTTCAGAATGAAATCATACCAGATGAAGTGGAAAAATCTGTGCGAGTCTATCTAGACATTGCTGCAGATGTCTGCGACCAACAATTTCTCATTGATACGCTGTTTGAAGTTGATGCATGCATAGAAAAATACTTGGAGGATATGGGCGAACTGAAACAGAGAGAGTACGAAAACGACGTTCAACGAATACAAGACGAGTATGAACACTTAAAAAAGAAAAAATCAGAGGAAGCCAACAACATGATGAAGATGAAGGAATTTTACGAAAAAGAGGATGATGTTGTTTTTAAATTATACCAAAGTTTAGCAGAGTTATATAATTTGAAAATTCAGCCATTCCTAGATTTGCGTGAATTAGCGTATAGTAAGCAATTTGAAATTAAGGAAAGCCTTCAGGATGAATATCGTAGTGCGGAGAAACGAAAGAAACTGGGAGAAGAGTATGATTCATGGCTGGAACAATTCCAAACTGCGATTGAGACCATACATGATTTGCAAGTGCAGTATTTCACAAAATGTGTTGATATAAGTAAAGGTAATACAGTGTTGAGATTCCAAGTTTGGTTAGTTTCAAATGAATGTTATTATTTATATTCTCCATGTTAAACAATAAAACTACAGGTATAATATAGCTGCACAGATATTTGAGAGGGAAAAAAAATAAAAAATAAAAAACTCATTAAAACAACTCCAGCATCAGATAACAGAATAGAGAATAATAATTTAAATGTAATGCTTTAATGTTTATAAATATTATTATTATTTATGTGTACATTTTAATGTGTGTTAATCATACAGTATTTAAATATTAATTATGTAATTCAAATAAGAAAGTATAATACATACTCCAAGTAACTGAAAACATGCCATCTGGTTGGGATTTAAACATTAGATATGTCATCATCAGGAATCATTCTTGATGATAACATAATTTATTTCAAACAACTGAATCCAAACATGATGGAGGTGTACATTTTAATACTTGGTTGGAGTAAGTATTTTATACTTTATTATCTGAGATTAATCAGTGGACCTTTCGATAATTCAAATATTTATTTTGCTTTTAATTTAAAAATATGTTATTGAAATTGAATTATTCCCATCGTTTTTATTTATCTTTTTACAGGAAGAGTACAGGACATGATAGAAGACCAACCAAACTTTGGCAGAAATACTTGGGAGTTGTATGGGCAGCCTCGGCTGCATGATTTGAAGCAGACTTTGTCACAAGAGAGGAAACAACAGCTAGAGGCCAAGAAACAGAAGTACAGATACTCACAGGAAAAAATACAGCAAGAGGTAGTAGCATCACAAAAAATATTTTTTAAAGTTGTATAGATGAACATTTCTTGTAAATGTTCTTTAAAGCTTTGGCTACAAAAATCAAATTTTATGTGACAAAAAAAATGTTGTATGCACATATATAGACAAAGCTTTAGAAATGGTCTGCTTACTCAAATTGTTTCGACCTCTATCAGACATCAGAGTAAGTACTCATAACTCCAAGAAACAGAGATTGGTTCTCTGACCTGTGAGTAATAGATTGTGTGTGATAGATTGATTTATGATTTGGTAGATTGATTAATTATTAATATATATATATGCCTCATTAGCATAAGAATACCACACATAAGGCTAATTCAAGTTTGACGGCTTAAACCAGCCAGCTTCCTATCCTGGTAGCTGTTATAAGTCATTGGTTGGTAATTCCATTTCTGCTTGTGACAAGACTTGATGATTGCTTTTGCTTCTTTATAAGATACCTTGTTGGTGAATTGTCTTTTTTGTGATCCTTTTTTTTGCCAGTGCATCTGGTTTCATTATTTTCTCTAATGCCGCAGTGTGCCGGTATCCATTGTATTACAACTTGGTTTATTACAGCATTTCGATTGTTGAAAGCGGTTGACAGAGGATTGAGTTCCTTGTTTTTTGCATCATTTAGAGCTTCTAGAACGTAAAGTGCATCAGAAAAAAACACCACTTGTCCAGTAGTCCTTATCGATGTGAACACAAATATGACTTTATTTCATTAGTTTTTTGGCGAATTCCGGGTAAGAATAATTCGCCAAATTCTGTTTTGATATTTAAAAACTGGGGGAAAAGGGGGCGTAATTGCCTATTTTTACACTTATTCCCCCAGTTTTTAAATATTAAAAAATCTGTATCTCATTCACCGTTCCCCAGTTTTTCGTCAAATAACTTTTTTCTGTCTTAGAAAAATCAGTTCTACAACATATCAAAAAATTTTTTTCCTCCGGAGCCTTAATGACAGTTATTGATTATTTGATAGAATGTTTGATCCATTTGTTTATTTAATCCCAAACATTTCAAATATTTAATATTACTGTTATATAATAATAAAGGTATTATTATTAACATCATTAGATTGCAATGGTTAAGGAGGGAGCTGGAATGAGGCGGCAAGTAGAGGAGTTAGAGGATAAACATCATCAACTACAGTTGAAGGTGTTTGATACAGAACTTGCAATTTTACAAGAACAAGAAAATGAGCTCAAATTTGAGGAAGCAGCCATAAAGAAGGACATAGAAGGTAAACAGTTGTGTTCATCATCTTAGGGCAAATCTAGGATGCATCTGCTTGGCACGTAAATGAACAATTGCGAACCTGTGGCCTGAGGAGGAGGGTTAGGATTTTTTCTTTCCTGATGTGGGTCATTGGAAACTCTGGAGTTTTTAGCCATTTTGACCTTTTATCTCAACAAATTCATGCTTGGTTAGAGATGTATTTTTGTTGTAGTCAGGGGAGAGCGGTCTTTTTGCCACCCCTTAGATCTGCCATGTCATCATCATTGTTGTCGTCCTTATCATTATTTTTATCATTCAAATACACTCTTATTATCTATAAATAGTTGCTACCTGCCTTTTTCCTGGTGGTATCCACTTTGTGTGCACTGAATCATGGATGCCTCTATAATATTTCTTTTTTATTGTTTAAATATTTTCTGGATTTGTCAAAGAATTAATTAGAAAAATATATTTTTATGACTGGGTTTTATCTCTTTGCAACTTTTATCCCACCAGAAGAGAAAGAGATGGAGGAAAATGAATTCCATGATGCATATGAGAGTTTAATTGGACTTGATGAGGATGATGAAAACGAAAAACCAACAAGTACGATGACTCCAAAACTTAGAAAAGTAGCAGCCAAAATGAGTCGTATCAGAAAAAAGAAAGCAAATATTAGAAACAATAAGGTAGGATGAGCCTATATTTATTTAGTTTATTTACTTCTTGTTTTACTTCTGGTAAACCTGTTTAGTATCAACCATTCCACCTGATAGGGCTCAGCTGCTGTGCTTCATGAACTAAATCTCAATGAGTTTTTATTGTAGTACAGGGGTGGATTTAGGCATCCCCACCCCTTCCCCCACCCCTTTTGGAAAGCTTAAAAATAAAGGGGGAAAAGAGAAAGAAAAAGATATTATTGATCACCCAGAACACCTCAGAGAATATTTCTGAGCGTCTACAAAAGAAAATCTTCCTGGACCCCCTACAGTAATGTTGTCTCTTGATCGCCCCTTTCCCCCACTTTCATACATTTTTTGGATCCGCCCCTGTAGTGGAGCTGTGTTTACTTGTTGGAAAAAATCCTGGTTGCTCTTTTAAAGCATTCCTTCATTACACCTATGGAACTTTATTATATTTATGAGCAAATTAATAAAGAACTTTTTATATGATTCACAGCAAATTTTTATTAGCACTTTTGAAAACAAGTTGAAGGAGAAGGTAGTTCAAGAACAGAAAGAGGAAGACCATAGGAAAATTACTGTGGTAGGTGTTAGGATCGTAGGCCTTTCTAATAATAATAATAATAATAATAATTATAGTGTAGTTTTATACAGTGCACATATCCATTTAATGTAAGATGCTGAGGTTTTCTATCAAATAAAATATACTAAGATTACAGCCAGACTCCAGAGGAAAAACAAATTTTGATATGTTGTACAACTGATTTTTCTAAGACACAAAATGCATATTTGATGAAAAACTCAGGAAAGTTTCATGAGATACAGATTTTTGAACATTTAAAAACTGGAGGGAAAAGGGGCGTAACCACCCTTTTTTTTTTCTACCGTTTCCCCCAAGTTTTTAAATATTCAAAAATCTGTATGTCATCAACTGTTCCCAAGTTTTTCGTCAAATATTCTTTTTGTGTCTTAGAAAAAATCAGTTCTACAACATATCAATTTTTTTTTCCTCTGAAACCAGGTTTTAAAGCAGCAACAGTAGGTGATAGTTTATGGCAGTATACAAAAACAAAATATTAGGCCTATTATTATATCTTGTAAAATTTACAGAAAATGGAGAAAAGAGAAGTTGAAACTAAAGAGAAGAAAGATTTCATTGATGCAGAAAGGCAGAAGACCTTACAACGTCTTAAAGAATACAAATTAAAAATGGTGAGTATATGCAAATTAGAACTGGTTTATCCTTCAAACTGATATGATTACATTGATGGTGTTAGGATGTAGTATTTAGATGGAAAAGTTATTGAGCAGGGGTTCTGAAATGTTTCAGACTTCTGATCGTGAGATCAGTAGTTCGAGACTGCGGCCGTCGCATTGCTTCTGTCCTTGGGCAAGGCACTTTACTTGCATTTGCCTATCTTCACCCAGGAGTATAAATGGGTAGCTGGTAGGACGGTGTGGCAATGAGCGTATTAGGTTGTGCGTATATAGGAGCATGACGTGGGATACTCCCCAGTTAGCAGAGAAAGTTGCACAAAAATGTGCTGGTTTGCCAACCTAGTATGCAGTGATCAGGGAAATAACGACGCTTTGTATATACTTCGGTTTGTGATAGGCCCCATATAAATCCGGATTCTTAAAAAAAAAAAAAACAATCCATAGCACCTAGAGAAACTGAAGCTTCTAAAGTTTTTCACCATTAGTCTGTGTCAACTCGATAACAGATTAAGAATATATTCAGTTGAAGCTGCTTATTAGTCTGTAAAATCCTGTCTTACATTTTTTGTATAATATTATATGAATATTTTAATCCATGCATTATATTACTTGGATCCTGAAATAGAGAGAATAGTTGGGTTGATTTATAAGAAAAACATGCAACCCATCCCCTTTGATTCACAACTGATTACATTCTGAATTTACAATAACTGCTCTTAACATAATTTTTTAAAATAGAAATATCCATCTCCAAGACTCATAAAAGCACGTAACAAAGGTACAAAGAAGCAAGTAGATGATGGCCAAGGAGACCAAAATGATCCTGTATCAGGTCCACCATCTGGACTCCCTCCACCACCTCCTGTGGAATCGATGCCGCATAAAGCAGGACCAGGACCTCCGCCAGGTTTACCACCACCACCTCCTCCTCCAGGCTTACCACCACCACCTCCACCTCCCCCTGTACCAGGTTTACCCCCACCACCACCACCAGGGCTAGGTTCTCAATCAAAATTAGCCAACAGTAGGCCAACTAAAACAGTAAGCAAAAAACCAGAGGAAACTCCTGCTAGTGGGTTGCCGTTTGATGCAAAAAACATTGTTGCAGCTAGAGAACGACTCGGGAAAGCCAACTTACGGAAACTGCCAGATAAGCCATTGAAGCAAGAAGGCAAACCTGTCGGTGAGTTATACTACTAATTCTTTCTTGATGATTTGAATCCAGCATAAAATATGTAACTTATGTGATCTTATTGTATTAGCTGTTTAATGATGTTCTTGATTTTGAGTAGCGATGCATGTGGGGTCAGGTAATTACCTCTCCCTGAAAATGTTAATTTGCTGTTTTACATAATAAACTTGGATATATTGCTTGTTATAATGGCAAGTGCAGCCCCGCAACTATTGAGTTAACCCCCCTCTGATAAAAAAAAAATCACAATTATGAAGGAATTCATCATTTACATGCAAGAATTGGAGCTTGAGGGGGTGGGGGGAGGCTTCGTCCACTATTACCACATAGTGTCACAGAAATGTTGGTTTGGGCCTAGGGTAGGCTGACCAAATTCCTGTGTGGTTGACATGGTAGATGCACCTGGTAGCCACTTTAATAGCACAAGGATAAAACTGCACAAACAAGTAGATAATTTATATTTTATACTTTTATCATAACCATCATTGACGGAATTGTATATTTACAGATGTTGTAAGTGAAATGACAGAGCTTTTCAGGAATGGTTTCAAACTTCGTAAACACGAAGACAATGACGAAGATGTGACTTCATTGACCCATGACTCAGCAGACTTCCTCAGGGATAGATTAGGCAAGATACATGAGAACATGAATCCACAAGATGGTGAATCAAATGATGAATTTGAGGAGTCTACAGAATGGTGAATGCGAGGATGCACATTACAAGAATTTTCACTGATGAAACACCAACAATTATCTTTAATAAAAAAAATTAATTCTCCCAATGGGATTTTAAACCAAGATGTGGGGCGGATTGCTATACACGATCTATAGACAAGTCAAATCAGAAAAGGGCGCTCTTTATTTGTGCCGCCATTACTGGGGGTCCCAAGTTTATGTCAGGTTCATGTATGTTGGTGCAGAGTACAGTAGTAGTATTCAGGGACACTTTTCCATGAAATGGGGGAAATATGTCTATACACTATAGCCAACCCCTATTAAGGTGGCACTCGCATTAAAGGGATGGGGACACTTTTTTCAGTTTTTCTTATGTACTTTCATATAGTTTCATATAGGATTCAAATCCATATCGTAACCCTGATTTTCAAGTCATTACACTTTTATATTCATTCTGCTGTATCTGTCATAGCACTGGAACCTAAACCATATAAAACTTTTGTTGTTTTAATTACGTTTATTTTGATTTCATCCTACATGTAGGATTTTTTTTTCTGCATACTTTTATAATTACAGTACAAGATTTTGACTTTTAAACATGGGATTTTTTTTTTAATTGTGTACACTACTTTTAGGATTTTAAATCCATACCCTGGATTTTGCTGTATCTGTCATTTATTAGCACACCAATGTACAACTTTGTAGTTTTAATTACATTTATTCTGATAGCATCATACTCATGTATTACATTTGCATTGCAAATTATTGTTTATATTTAATTTATATTGTTACTCGTTCACAGGTCAACTAAAATAAAATTATAAAGAATATACAGTACAGTTTGCCCTCATTGATGACTTTGTGCCAGGAGATCCCCTATTACTGTAGTATTATGTGGACAGTTTCACATTTTTGGTTAGTGTACCCAGAATAGGGGTACCCCTGTTCAGGGGACACTCTTAATAAGGGGACAGCTTTTTTGGTTCCCAAGTTTTCCCCTTAATAGGGGTTCTACTGTATTTGCATTGCAAATTATTGTTACAATGTTGTTTAATTTATATTGTAGGTCGTTCTTAGGTCAACTATGCTGATGACACGGCCAGATTTTCCCCCATTCATATCAGTATCAGTTATTCAGAGTACTGTACGTTGCAACATAAACAGTGGCAAATCCAGAAATTAAAAGTAGAGGGGCCCATGGATGTAATTTCACAGACAGAGGATCTGTACCACCTCAGCCCCTTTCTTCATATTACGTACGTTTTTCTTCATATTACTGGTATGTTGCAACATTCAGTGGCGGCTCTTATGGTATATTTTCTGGGGTAGGGGGCTAAGTTGCCGAAAAGGGGACTTGAGCTTGTAGGCTCGAGCTGGGGAAGGGGTTGATAGGGGGTTCCCTCTCCCAAATGAGGTTTTTTTTTAAGAATATCAACCTCTAGATCGCCGAAAATGGCACTCTCGGACTGTGACAGACGTGTTGGCTTGGTGTGGGCCTATTTTTTTATGTTTTATGGTCTGACTGCCTGACGAGCTCTGTCCGGTGAGGGGCTTGACCTGGTGGGGGGACTTAAGCAAATTTGATTATGAAGAGGTGGTTGGGGCAATGCAAATAAATGTTACTTAAATGCAAATCCTCAAAACCGCGCAGATCGCCCAATTCTATGTGCAGACCTACACACTCAACTGGAAATTCTTGGCAGAGAGAAGGGATATTCATAGCCAAAAAGTGGTTGTAAATAGCTTGAACGGCAGAGTCCCCCCATACATTCGTGTCTTTACTCCTTTGGGCAGAGGTCCAATGATTCCAAATTCAAGCACTAATTATATTATTGGTATTATTATTGTTATAACAAATTTTATTATTATGAAAATAACCTTAAATTTTAAGTTTCTATAGCCTATATTGATTGTTTGCTGGGCCCTGCCACCCACGGTAAAGAAGAAATAAATAAAATTATAAAGAATCTGACTATGTGCTAAAACTCCTATTAAGGTCCTAAAGGTGTCCCCCTTAATTGGGGGGTTCTGTATTTTGTATTTAAACACTGTATGTACTGTACTATAATTCCTATACAGTATTTGCATTTTGTAGCAGATGATCTAACCATTGATGAAAAGAAAAAGATTGATAGAGCAAGAAAAATAGCACAGCATATTATTAAATGCAACATTACACCATTGTCTGAAATATATGAAAAACGTGTTGCTCTTAAGATAAACAAAATTATGAATGACCCTACACACCCGCTTCACAGTTGCTATAGTTTTAATAGATCAGGTATAAGACTTTGCCCTCCTCGTACACTGCGTTGTCGCTACAGAAACTCATTTGTGCCAAATTCCATCCATATTTTTAATGTCGGTGTTAAAAGATAAATCGAAGTTTTACTTTTTAATCAATTTTAAAATTTTTTTAATTTTTAAAAATTTATTGTTTTAGACCAGTTTTTTGGTATGTTGCCTTGTTGTATTTTTTATTGTTACTGTGTGTTCATATACGTTTCTTTTTAATTATTGTAATTTTTGAAATGCTGTACAGCCAAAATTTCTTTGTATGTATTATGAAGACAAATAAAATTTCTTGAATCCTGAATCTTGAATAAGAGCTGTACACTCTGGGGTGGATGTAATAAAATCATAAAATTATTTGTATTTGGTATATATCCATAGTATCATCTACTGTAATTATTTTGTTGATTATTTATCTTGTTAGGATATTGTTTGATGTCAATGTTATTATTTTATCTCTCTGTTTTGGAGGTTTTTTCGAATACAGTTAAACTTGCCTATAACTCAAATAATTTCTAAGTCGATCTTATTTCATGCCAAATTGTTGTGTTTTTACTTAATTAACCATCTTGTAAGTTGAATTTTATCCAATTAAAACAATTTTTCAATGCCATTTTGGATTCAACTTAGGCAAGTTCAACTGTAAATTGAAATTGTATATCTCGACAGTGGTGGCTAATAATATTAATCTAAAACCTAAAAAATAAAATTAAAATACACTTTTGCAGCATAATGGTAAATCTTGGCTCCAAAACACCAGCAGCAATATTGTCAACAGATCATAAAGAAGGTGGCTACTATAACAGTAACAGTAACTCAGCTTTTTATGCCAATTTCCATATCATTTACTGTACTGTATTGATATGAAATTCAGATTAATTTTTTACAGTTTTTATTTTTGATAATAATAATATTAATATTAAATATTTATTCACTGGATTGTTATACAGTATATGCTAATTTTGCAAGGCCATCATTTGCATAGAACAGGAAAGAACATAAGACATACTGTAGCTTTTCAAACCCAAAAAGTGGCTTCTCTGTTATTTGAAAGGATTCTTTCCATTGGTGGCACCAGGGTGTGTCTGATGCAATACCATATAATGTTTTTTAGTCCAGACTATCAAATTTGGACAATGTCCTTTAATGACCATATTCAGGCATGTCACATGTTCTGACAAAGAAAAATGAGTCTGGACAAGGAATAAAACAGAAAATACAATTTATTTTAAAATCATTGATTCAAGTGGAAAAAAATATATATAAATGTTGTTGATTTTATTTGCTTCACACTGTATCCACATTTCTACAGTATAGACAACTTTGCTTAAAATATTTATACAGTATAAAATATTTACATTATGAAATATAATATTTTAATTTGGTAATTGATATATTATCCATAGAACATTTTTTGAATTCGACTAAAAACAAAATGGCAGTAATGTAATTTCAGCATGAAATGTGTATTCAGTTGCTATTCTTAGTGTACCTTAGCAGTCAAATATAAAGATATTATTTTATTCTATCAAGACAATATCATTTATCATCTTTATCATTAAAAATATAGACTACTAATATTCAATGAGATTTTTTTCCAAAAATACATAATTTACAATCAACTTTAGATTTTTTTTTTTCATTTTGTCATCTAATCTACAGTATCCATTTGCTTTTTTTAATTTGTAAATTAAATGCAATATTTAATTTACCATATGCTACTTACCTTTACAAATATCCTCAGTTGTAATGAGAACTAGAAAAAAGATTAGATAAATCTGCACACTTCGAACCCAAATTCTGCATTGATGATGGAAAACCAGATACTGTATTCAAATGTTAAATACCAAAACTCAATTTCAACCACTTCAGATGTTCCATCATTGTAAACCTAGTTTGATTGCAGGATTTTAAGGCAAGACTTGTGACACTAAGAACTCAAGACAAAATGATTGAGATCCTTATAATTGTGATACAGTATCAATGTGAAGTGTTTGATTATTAAGTGGATTGCAACAACAGCGAACAGGTCTAAGAAACAGCAGATTCCAGAGTTGTGTATCTCTTCTAGTTGTTTTCAACAGATACACTGGCATGCAAATTCATTGTAAACATATTCAGGATACATAATGCAAAAGATAGAGATGTGAAAACAATCGCACCGAACTAAACTGAAGCTCACCAACGCTCTACCAACTTTTAAATAAACGCTCAATTCAAACGATTTTTAAGTTGCAGCAAATGAATCTGGTTGCCTCAACTTTTCTGTTTAGACTTAACACTCACACAAACTTGAAATTATCTCATTTATACTACAAATGCTCAATTCAAACAACACACATCTGTCAAAATTTACCAATTGAATCTGTTCTGCTAAATCTCCCTCAAGATGACAATATTGTATATTACCAGTATATATTTCTCTTATAACTTGTTTTTATTTTTAAACCCCAAAAATATCTCAAATTATAGTTAATCAAATGTGAAATATAGCAAAAATAGATTCTTAAGGTGGCTCCTTGCTGGACATCATGATCTATAAACGATTAAAGTAGCAATGCTGCACTCTGACCATATAATAGTACAGGAATAATTGATGACAACAATCCAACTACATTTTTAAAAATAGTTCAAAAATTAAACTACATCTTTAATAGATGAGGCTGAAAGATAATAAACAATTTAGTCTCCAATATACTTTAGAATGGGCATTTAAACCAACACCACAAAGTTTCAGGTTTTTGTTTTTTTTCTTGGATGATGTCTGAATTTTTTTTTTAACAAAATGTACTGCTAAAACGTGTCATCTATCATTGTTGTTTTACCCTTGACCAAAATCAATTATACAAAATCTGGACAAACTCTGAAAATATATGTTAGATTATTAAGTAATTCAGTACCTTATTGAAATTGAAGGTTTTAAAACAAAATATATTGCATTCCAAAACTATCTCCAATTGATAGTTATTCAAATGTGAATTAAAGCAAAAATAGCCAGTAACTGAACCAAGAAGTGTTTTAAACAGTATTGAAATCGGAATGAATCTGAACTCGCTCCTTCAAAATTGAACTGTTAAGTACATTGTAGATTTTGATGAAAAAAACACCCAAAAATATTGAATCCTGTGAAATGGGCTTTTTAACCACAATTTATAATTTAGTAAACTTTTGTTATACTTTACTTTGAGTGGAAGTTAACTGACAACAATTGATGCACCAACAGTATTGATGTTCACCGTCTTGAACCAAGTCTCAAACATTAGAAAAACATGCTAGTAAAAATCGCAATGTGAAGTACATTACAGCAAAAATGAATGTTTTCTCTTTTAGCATTATGTGATTGGAACCCAGTAGAAAAAACTCTGTACAATCTCCAAAACACTGTTAAGCACAGTTCTTATTGAAGTTTTAACCAAAAATATATTGCATCCACAAAATATAAACAATTAAAATAACAACGCTGCGCACACTCCATTGTTGAATGGTACGTTCTCTGACATATAATAGTACAGGAATAATCATTGACAACCATCCGGTTACTTTGTGAACTGGATTTTTTTAAATGGATAAAAAATTGAACTACATATTATTTAATAGATAAGGCTGAAAGATGATAAACAATTTAGTCTCTAATAATTTAGAATAAATGGGCAATTCTACCAAAAACACCAACTTGAAGTAATTTTCCCCCTAAACCACATTTTTTTATAGACAAAATGTGAAGTACTGCTAAAATGCGCCATCTAGCATTGTTGTTTTACCATTGACTGAAATTAATTACACAAAATCTGGACAAACTCCAAAAATATATGTTAGATGATTAAGTAACTGTTAGCACCTTACTGAAGATTTTAAACTGGATTTTTAAAAAAATATATTGCATTCAAAAATTATTTGGATATTTAGATGGCTTTTTCCTGGACATCATCAACTACGTAAATTTTTTTTATAGACAAAATGTGAGGTACTGCTAAAAGGTGTCATCTTTCATTGTTGTTTTACCATTGACTGAAATCAATTACACAAAATCTGGACAAACTCTGAAAATATATGTTAGATTTTGAAAGTAACTGTACAGTGCCTTATTGAAGATTTCAAACAAAAAAATTACAAAGCATATTGCATTCGAAAGCAGTTGAATCTGGATGGCTTTTTCCTGGATATTATCAACAATTAACGATTACATCAAAAAGCAACACACACTATTGCTGACTGGTATGTCCTTTGATAACATTACAAGAATGAAGATTGATAAACATCAGCTTGGATGAGAAATTAAAAACTTATATTAATTAATAGATTCTCTTGAACGTTCGATGATAAATGATTTAATCACTATTATTATACTTTACATCAGAGAAAAATAATCTGACATCAATAAACACACCCAACTGCAAATACTATTGTTGACGAGTGCCTCAACCCAGAAAACAAATTTATAGTTAACAAATCCTCCTTGTACACCATCAACAATAACTATTAAAACTAGCTTGCAGCACAACCCATAGTTGAATGGTACATTCTCAGAGGCATAACCTTTAACATTACAAGGATGATTGATACATCAGGTTTCTCTGTGGACAGCATTTTTTAAAATCATATTATTATTTAATAAATGCAGCTGAATATTTGATGACAATTTGGTGACTGTTGTGTGCTTGAGACACCAACCAGTAGATAAACCAGTATTGATGTTGAATGTTGTAAATCAAGAAAAAAATCCATAAATGTATAGCTTACCTACAAAATCTACATTTCAGTGAAATTGACACAGGAAAAAGCATTATGATACAAATATATCTAGCTAACAAATCTGGTTAAACCCAGTTTGACATTTCTAAAATTAATTTACATAAAAATCCAAAAAGCAGACATATTAAAGCACATCGTTGAAGAACTTCATCAAGCACTTTATTGAAAATACAATGTGGATATACTGTACTAGGAGTCTATGGAATACTACTACAAATTATCCAATTTCTAACACTTTTAAAATCACATGACATAAGCGACAGAAGCTGGTGAATCTAGGGAAAGCTCATTTGTCCAATAAAAATATTAATCATGCTGAATATATTACCAAATGACAACAAAGCTTGCACGGTAACCAAACAACATCAAATAACAAAATTTCTGGATTTAAAAATATATTTTTCAGTAAATAATATTTGTTTGACAACAATCTTGACATATGAATCAACATAATCCTTCAATTCCATTAGCATAATGTTCAAGTATTTTGTACAACTTGATCCACCCAGTTGAAACCAGTCCAATCTAGCTTAGTCAGTTATCTAATTGTAAACCAAATATACTTGAGTAAACAACAGATTATTCTTCCAAAAATGTAACATAATAGTCTCAGGAATAATACAGAATTACAATAACATTTATTAAATCAATCTATCCCTAGTTATTAGTTGATAACATCAAAATTGATAATAACTAAATCAATTGGTATCTGTGTAAATATAACCAGCCAATGTTAACTGACAACACAGAACTAGAAAACAAATTGATTCCAGTTGAAACAAGACCTATCTTGCTTAGCCAGTACAAGTCTTCTTGCAAAAGAGATGCAAAAGAAAAAGAAATTGTTTAGAATTACATCAAATTTGGAATATTCTTTCTGGATATACATGGAATAAAAATGAACAAGTAACTTATTTCAATCAATAAAATCTCAAATTAAAAGTCTTTACAAATAAATCATCAAATTGAGTAGCAAACTTATGATGATCAAAACATCGATTCCTGGAGTTATCCATGACTTTATGTGCATACATCTGCATAAATTACTGTACCAATTATTAAAACTGGAACCTGTGTAACAAAGCACTATACTACAATTGCATGGAGTTCTACTAAGCACAATCTTCAGCAAAAAAATCTTCTCAACGGGTGAATTATCAGTATGTTATTACAGTATTACCTTGAGCATTTTTTTTAACCATAATTAGCATACAATGAATAAAATTAACTAAGCAAATCCGCCATGTAAAACTATTGTGAGAACAGTGTCTATATAAATCCACAAATCACATTATAAAATAGATTTTTAAAACTGCACATGTAAACAAGTCACAATCCATGAGAAAATATAAGTACGATGAGTTTAATAAATGTGATGAGAATTCAGCTAGAGTGCACTCATCAGACACAACAGGAATCCCCCACAATGCAGTTGAACAGAGACGGAAAAGCCTCACCCATACATTGGTCCAAATAAAACAAGAATTTCACCTTGCCTTCTTTTTCTTGCCACAATAACCCTTGGGTAAGAAAAGGAATTTATCACAAATTGGTAATTATACTTGTGCATCAATGTAACTGAACCATGGAGATAAAATATTGGGGACATGACACACTAAGACACATTTCCTGAACCAATCCATCCCTGGAAAAATCTGCTTTCAAAGATCTCAAAAAATAACTGCAAGGAACAAACTTTATCCCGCTGAGTGAAATATGTACAAGAATTAGGGGCGCGAACCGAAAATATAGCAAATTTAGTTATCGATCTGTACGTAGATTTCTCGACCATCCAAACGAACACGGTTCATCTCCTCTGTAAAAAATATGTTAAAGAAAACACTGCGACAGAACATAAAAGAAACATGAGGATTATAATATTTATGAATATTCATGATACAAAACCTACATAATTCATAAAGGATACGCACTGCTTTCTGAGCATCTTCTGGGACTTCAAATTTCACAAGGCCGTACCCTTTTGAACGTCCATTCTCTGTGCGAACCTCCGCATAGACAACGGGAGCTGGGGAGGAAAGCAATTAAGAATGCAAAAAAATTACTCCCCTTTAAATAATGCTTAAGACTTTCCTTTCAAACAGAAATAAAAAAGCCGACATGGGTGCAATCCTGCACATAGGAGTAACAAACATACACATGTAAACCAGATGTACTCTCCAATATTGTTAACAAAAAATGTACCTACCAATATGCCTAAAGCTATCTTTTAACTTCTTCCAATCATAAGAGAATGGTAACTGGAATCAAAAGAGAGAACAACATTTTACTTTTGGGTCTTTTTGCAAATAAAACTGTGCCAGTTACTTTCCACATCACTAACACAAAGTCATACATTTATATTAAGACACCAAATCTATATTGAGGTAAATACTCACATTCCTGACAAGGATTTGGCAACTGCCTTCTCTAAACATTGGTCTTCCACTGTCTCGCAGGTTTCCTCTTGGCTCACCTAGGATAGAAGAATTATTCCCACCAATGCTGGGGAAATCACTCCTACCACCAGACAAACCCATGCCAAGGTCTGAGTTCATGTTAGAGCTATAGCCCATTCCGGAATTGCTCAGACCAATCGAACCCCCTCCTATACCCCCCATAGCCGAGCTCCCAAGATTGCTACTACCTCCATATCCCCCTCCTCCTCCTCCTCCACTTCCGAAGCTGCTCCCAAGTCCACTTCCACTGTTCAGTCCATTACCAAAATTTCCCCCGCCTCCTCCACCACCTTTAATTAGAGAAACATTAACAGAAATATAATATATATTTTTGTATAAAAAATGCAACAGTTTTACTTGATCTATTCAGAGCGATGTATACCAGTGGTTCCCAAACTGAGAATAATTTGGGATTCGCCAGGTTAATAGAGTATGCAGGGAATTAGGGGATCAAAAGAGAATGTGCTAATACTACTGCAAATGTTGAATCCAAAGCAATGTTAACAAATCCTGACATACTTTTTGCTCCACAAAGAATGGCAAATCATCGCTTAGCATTTACAGTAAACAAGTAGCAACTACAATAACAATTTAAAAATTTGAATATATTTTTTTGAATTTAATCAAACACAAGACAAATATGTGGAAGGACTTCATCCTTAGGTGAAAATAAATACCTTGTTAACAAATATTGTGTTTAATATATGACGTCATTGACCAATATTGAATCTTTTCACATAATTGTACATGGAAATTTAAAGCCTTAATAAAATTTTGTAAACTTTGGAATAATTGTTAGGCAAGGACAGATTAAAAACACAAAAATGTATTAGTCACCAGCATGCAGACACATTTTTACTAGCCAGGCTAGTTGACCCTGCTAGTTAAGTCAAGTCACCACCTTTTCATTGGGAGACAAGATGTGTATAAGAGACAGATTTCTCGACCATCCAAACGAACACGGTTCATCTCCTCTGTAAAAAATATGTTAAAGAAAACACTGCGACAGAACATAAAAGAAACATGAGGATTATAATATTTATGAATATTCATGATACAAAACCTACATAATTCATAAAGGATACGCACTGCTTTCTGAGCATCTTCTGGGACTTCAAATTTCACAAGGCCGTACCCTTTTGAACGTCCATTCTCTGTGCGAACCTCCGCATAGACAACGGGAGCTGGGGAGGAAAGCAATTAAGAATGCAAAAAAATTACTCCCCTTTAAATAATGCTTAAGACTTTCCTTTCAAACAGAAATAAAAAAGCCGACATGGGTGCAATCCTGCACATAGGAGTAACAAACATACACATGTAAACCAGATGTACTCTCCAATATTGTTAACAAAAAATGTACCTACCAATATGCCTAAAGCTATCTTTTAACTTCTTCCAATCATAAGAGAATGGTAACTGGAATCAAAAGAGAGAACAACATTTTACTTTTGGGTCTTTTTGCAAATAAAACTGTGCCAGTTACTTTCCACATCACTAACACAAAGTCATACATTTATATTAAGACACCAAATCTATATTGAGGTAAATACTCACATTCCTGACAAGGATTTGGCAACTGCCTTCTCTAAACATTGGTCTTCCACTGTCTCGCAGGTTTCCTCTTGGCTCACCTAGGATAGAAGAATTATTCCCACCAATGCTGGGGAAATCACTCCTACCACCAGACAAACCCATGCCAAGGTCTGAGTTCATGTTAGAGCTATAGCCCATTCCGGAATTGCTCAGACCAATCGAACCCCCTCCTATACCCCCCATAGCCGAGCTCCCAAGATTGCTACTACCTCCATATCCCCCTCCTCCTCCTCCTCCACTTCCGAAGCTGCTCCCAAGTCCACTTCCACTGTTCAGTCCATTACCAAAATTTCCCCCACCCCCACCACCACCTTTAATTAGAGAAAAATTAAGAGAAATATAATATATATTTTTGTATAAAAAATGAAACAGTTTTACTTGATCTATTCAGAGCGATGTATACCAGTGGTTCCCAAACTGAAAATAATTTGGGATCCGCCAGGTCAATAGAGTATGCAGGGAATTAGGGAATCAAAAGAGAATGTGCTAATACTACTGCAAATGTTGAATCCAAAGCAATGTTAACAAATCCTAACATACTTTTTGCTCCACAAAGAATGGCAAATCATCGCTTAGCATTTACAGTAAACAAGTAGCATCTACAATAACAATTTTAAAATTTGAATATATTTTTTTGAATTTAATAAAACACAAGACAAATATGTGGAAGGACTTCATCCTTAGGTGAAAATAAATACCTTGTTAACAAATATTGTGTTTAATATATGACGTCATTGACCAATATTGAATCTTCTCACATAAATGTACATGGAAATTTAAAGCCTTAATAAAATTTTGTAAACTTTGGAATAATTGTTAGGCAAGGACAGATTAAAAACACAAAAATGTATTAGTCACCAGCATGCAGACACATTTTTACTAGCCAGGCTAGTTGACCCTGCTAGTTAAGTCAAGTCACCACCTTTTCATTGGGAGACACATCTTGGGGGTTTATTGACCTCAATAAAGGCATGGAATTATAGATTCAACCTACCGCCTAGGCCCATGTTGTTCATACTTCCTAGGCCAGTGTTGCCGAGGCTCCCACCAAGGCTGCCCATCCCGCCTTCGGTATCAATGGAAAAAATTTATAACACTGTTAGTATTTGAAAAAACAATACATGCATAAACAAATGACAGCTATCAAATTTTGGTTATATAATACAATATTTTGCAAGTATGTTAAACTTGTTTTGTTAAAATATTTTTAAAATAGCACAAAAGTTATTATTAATGAGTACAATGTTTATGTCATGTAACTGTGCATAAAATATACAGTCAGTAAACATGTCTACCTATAAAACAAAGCCTCTACCACTAACCAAAGAACTGCGACCATATTATTGAAGGTGTAGCACAACACAATCAACATAGGCTAAACAAAATTTTAATGCGTGCATGTGGGAATGCAACAAAAATTGCCAACAAATTTACAAAAACCTTTTACTGCTCATATTGGGATTGTTATTCATACCTGACAGACCACCTCCGATTCCTAAGCCAAGATTTCCACTTAGGCCTCCCATGCCACTGTTTCCACCAAGACCAAGACCTCCACTGCCAAGGCCTAGCCCACTGCCTCCACCACTGCCCATTCCCATTCCACCACCACCACCGCCCATACCTTGGCCTCCCCCAACACCCATCCCCATGTTACCTCCCATACCACCTAAGTTGAAGCCACCCATGGCTCCTCCACCCATGGCTCCTCCACCCATCCCTCTCCCACCTCCAACGTTACCCCCCATTCCCATTCCTCCTCCGCCACTGCTGGGTCCAAGCATGTCCAATGTTGGGCCTAAGCCTCCTAGACCACCTAAAAGCAAAAATACATAAGTAATTATAAAGTTAACTTATAATAAACAAAAAAAAAGTTACTAATAAATCATACCTAGCTGTTATAAAAACAATAATTATTTCTGTATAATACTTACTTGGTAAAATCTTGCGATTCCTCTCTCGCATGTCTTCCTGAGCCTTTACTTTATCCTAAACATGAAATCAAAACATCATTAAAAACTATTTCAAATGATAGACAAAGTGTCATGGTTACAACTGTTTGACTCTACAATCCTACTGATGATTTTTCTTGACAACTAATAAACAACTTTAAAAATGGTCTGAAGTTTACGTATCTATCAGCCTTCCAATAGGACAACATTCAACCCCCATTACACTCTTTGCTATTCTGGATGTCGTGAGTTAACATAATTATGAACACATTTATTGATGCCTTCACTTGCTTTTGATTGGAATAACAGATATATTATTATTATTCATATATTACAACTATATGTTAGAATCAGTAAAGTGAAGACATTATCAGCAAGATCTTACCATCCTGACCCGCATAACCCTGTCATAGAGTGACTGTCCATTAAACATAGCTGAAGCAGTGTTAAGAAATACAAGCACTTCAACTACTAATAGTAATTAAGCAATTGATCGATATACATCAATTACCTTATTAACTACATCATAATTATCATTTTTAATTAAATTACTTATATTGTTTGTGTATGTTTTTATCTGAAGACAGTGTTTAAGCTGTCATTAACCAAAAAAACAGAAGCTGACATTTTCTAGTTATTCAAAATTAGCAAATAGGTTGGAATTGAAGTTATCATTGTATTCTTTTGTTTTAGCTTAACGAATTTCTATAAGGCTAATTATTTTCATACCAAATTAGTCAAATTGTTAAATTCCATCAAAAACTTCTTGCATATTATTTACTTATAAATATTATTCTAATTGTTTATCAGTAACGTTATCATCATTAATATTTACACTCAGGAAGTATGTAAAATAATGGTTTCAGTTTAATATATTAAGACTTTGTAGAGAAGGATACAGATTGCCTGAACAGCTCCAAGCGGGGATTCAAACTGAACAGTGGCCAGGCCTCTGCTCTCCCTCTTCTCATCTTCCAGGATATCAGCATGCACCACCTCACCTGCCATCTTGAAAATGTCCTTCAGCTTCCGCCAAGTCACCTGATATGGCAGCTGCAATCAATTAAGGAATTGATAATTATATTAAGAGACATGTACCATAAAAACTTGAATAGAAGCCCCAGATGTCTTTTTTAGACCCTTCATTAGGCGCCTTTTCGAGATGTGCTTCTTTTCAAGATGAGCTACTTTTTCAGTTTCATTGTGCAAAATAATAAGGGGACCTTCTTTTTAGACTTTTCTAAACAAATATATAATTAAGTTGTTCAAAAGGATTAACAGACAGATAATTACACAAATATTAAAAAGCTAAATGTAAACCAACTGTTAATCATTTGAAGCAACATTGTTTTCTGTAATAATACTGCTGAAATATCAGTCTAGTAGTCCTTAACCAAGTGTCAGAATCCTGTTATGATCATATTTACGGATCTTCAAAAATGTTTGTTAAACAGCATTTCAAGGTTTGAGATTCAAATATCTTTAACCAAACTTCAAATTTACTTTTTTTTAAATTACATATCACTTATGTCTAATTAACTGCATTTTTCCAACTACAGCTACAAGTTATGAGAGCCAATTCTCATTATTTAATTTTACAAAAATAAATAATTTTATAATTTTACAAGTATAAAGGTCACTCACATTAGATACAAACACAGTATCGCTGACACAGTCTGGGTCAAGGTTCAATTGCTGGAGAACTTGAGGCGTTAACATCATTTGGGCTTTTTCATCCTGAACACGTGGACGGTACTTGCGGCTGATACGGCCATCTCTATCCTAAAAAAGTAAAATAATACGCTGTTTATTAACCAAGACCATGTTAAATGAAACCATAGACCAGGACTAAAGGTCTGCCTTCCAATCTTACAGCATTAGTTTTAAATACTTTTAAAAAGCAGTCTAGCAGTACAGATATGTTTATTTCTTTTTCTTTTTGTCAGATTTCTTATCGGTTGATATTGAATTTGTCGCACACATTCTTACATACCGTATATTCCTGAGAGTATTATGCACTCACCTCTTTGACAACAATACTTCTTCCTTCAATTTCATATCGGTGCATTTTATCACAGGCTTTGCCAACATCTGTTCTATCGGCAAATTCCACGAGTCTAAAACAAATATTACATTAAAAATCAGTACAGTAAACTAAAAACCCAACATTGTATACATGAGGTCTAAAAAAACAAGCATCAGAGAAAATATCAAAATTAAGGGAAACAATTATTGTATTATTAGTATTGTGAATCACCATGTTTCTAATATGTAATGGTATGAAAAAATACTTACGCACATCCCTGGTGGGGCATGTCCAAGTATATGAAAGAGAAATAATAAATTGCAACCAATTAATTTATCTTAGATGAAATTTGCACATTGTTTTATGTAACATTTTAAATTCTAATAAAGGTCTCTTTTCAATTAAAAATACCTCAAATTCCAAGACCCATCTAATTCCAAAACCTTTCTAATTAGGAAACTTTTGAAGTATCAACTAACAATCTTCAATCTTTTACCACAAATATAACCCCTAATTGGTGGTCAAGTGGAGGGTATACTGTAAATTTGTCTTTATCATTCTTTTCTATGATTCAAAATATGAGTTACTTATCTGTTTTACTCCATAATAATAATATCAGATAGTATGTTAGGCAGAAAAGGAAAATCAACTTCACTCACAAACAATGGCTGTAGAAAGGTTGTGGAGGTACCACAGGAGGCAACCTTATATGGGCTATAGGCCTACAGCTAATGTTTGGGGATTGGCACTGTAAAAAAATTATTATGATTGGCGGCCTGCCTATTTTTAATGGGATCTGCTTAATTTACACCCAATATACAACAGGCTGTAATTTACGTTACCAAATGCAAAAAAACAAAAATAAAACCGTATATAAAGTAGTAGTGTGATTGTCTGGTACTGATGAAAATATATTTTTGATAGTTTCATCTGCAACTAAAAGTAAAATACAGACACTAACAAAATATCAATATTTATTTTCTATTTTATTACTTATGTAGAAAACCTTACCCTTGATTTGCCATCATCGTCAGTGAATATTTCAACATATGTTACTTCCCCAACTAGCATTAAGATATAAAATAAAATATAAGTTAACAATAGTCATAATTTCTATTTGTATTTTTAATTCTGTACAGCGCCTGTGAACAATTTAAATGGATATTGTTTGCACTTTAATTATTAAATAAAGTTATTATTATTATTATTGTTTGGTATTAAAAAAATAATTATATCAACATTATAACCTGCTTAAACACCTGCATAAATTGCTAAAACTTTCTTACCATTCTTTCTCATTGTGTCTTTTAAGTCCTGCCATTTCAGTTCATATGGAATATTGCTTACAAACACGCTTCTCTCAAGTATCGCTTCCCTAGGTCCAGCACCTCTCTCTCGTCCACCTTGTCCCATGCCCACTCGTCTATCTCCCATGCGCCCACGACGATCACGGTCTCTGTCACGGCCACGGTTTCTATCTCTGTCGCGGTTTCTGTCAACCTTGCCTCGATCATTTTCCCTCCTGTAAATTAATAAGGTGTTACTATCAAGTTCAAAAAATCAAGTACTGTAATTAATATCACCATTTATTTGTGATGAGTCCAGAGAAAGCTTTTTAACATGGTGGTAGGCATTATAATTTATCTTAATGCTAAAAATCCCAGTATTTTAGTCCAAGAAGCCTAGGTTATAATACTAAATATAGTACAGCCATGAATTATCGCTTCGTATCTATGCGTAACCACTTGTAACTTACAATATTGAAATATAGTTTACCAGCTTTCAAAACATAAGCAATGTTGCAATTTGCTAATACTGTACACACTTTTGGAATTTCATTGTTAGCTATTTCCTACCTTAGGCCTAGATCAATGTTCTTACAACCATACTTAGCTAGGATGAGGCCTACACTCGCTATGTTTGAATTTTGATGTCATCTCTAGGTTTTTTTCGAGGTTGACACGATGAACTGGCAATATACGCCAAGTTATATTTACCATTGGGTTTTCCATGTGACATTTAGTCATTTTACAATCAACGGACGTTAGCTCTCCTTTATATTTATTATTTATCTTACAAAATCAAGACTACAAAATATTATTTGATGAACAATCTTTTCACATGTGTGTATTGTTATTAAGGGCATCATTTTTTGACAGTTAAGAGGTAAAATAATTATGAAATAAAAAATAGGCTAGAGCCTAGGCTAATTAATTAATTAAAAAAATAATACAGCTGTGCAAACAAGTTCCTGTCATCGATAGCGATTGGGAGAGAAGACTCCATCAAATCCAGTGTACATTTTTCCAACAATTCCCTGATTTTTCTTATTGAAAAAAAACAGCTCCATGCCTTAAATTAATGGTGTAAACTCGTGCTTGTCATTGACAAATGACCCAGCAATACATTTTTTATTCTAGTACAGTAGTAAGCTACTAGTAGCAGAGTCTTTCTGCAAATATAAATAAACAACACTCATTCCTGATTATGACATAATTAATGTCGAAATATTGAATCCCAACACGATGGCGTGTATTTCAATACTTGGAGTATGTATTATACTTTCTCAACACACTTTTGTTTTGTAGGTTCGCTTCGTAGCCTTGCTTAGATTGTTTGTATCAGGTACGATGTAGCTACGATGCTTACATGCAGAAAAAATTGCAATACCTCTAGTTTCTGGCTGTAATGCATACTCAAAATTACCATGCGCTTTACAATACGACCAAGATATACATACACATTGAATACACATGCAACTGTACATTTACCCAACTTTATGTAGACTCTGTCGCTGTTTTATGGTACTTCCCCCAATCATAAACATCGTTTGGTCTGAATCCAGATCGAGAGAATAAGTTTTCCCTGTCATATGATTATTAGTGTAAAATTTTCTGATTAAAGTTTGTCCTGAGGATTCAGGCCTTGCTTGATATGGCTATAGATAAATGACATGAGTCTTCAGTGTAATGCCATTTGCCGTACCTTTTAATTTTTTATTGCAAATGAAAGTCGAAATACGGTACCATGGGATATGACCGGTTGAGCCGCCGACAAGTTGAGCCGCCAGTAATTTCTATGGAACGCCAAGCGCGTCTCTCAGTGAATGTAGTGTGGTTCTCAGTGAATGTACAGTAGTCGGCTTGCCGATGTCATCAGTGAATGAACCCCCCGGATTATCAGCTACTGTACATATTCATCCCACAGTCTTGTCAGTCGTTGATTTGCTCGTATTGCCGTTCGTGATGTATAATTGTGTAATTGAAAATTAGAATTCTGATATTTTTATGTACTACATTTTTATAAAAATATATGAAGTTGTATAATTGCAAAATCGTATTAAAAATGTAATTTTATGTACTACATTTTTATAAAAATAAATGAAGTTGTATAATTGCAAAATTGTATTAAAAATGTGTTTATTTACGTTTGGTTTGCGGCGTATTTCAATTAACTTATTCGTTATTTGTACTATTTTGTTAAATTATTTATTATATATAAGTTTAACATATAGTACAAAAATAAAAAGTATATAAATTACAAAACCATAGTAAATACTGTATAATAACATAGGCCTAACACATTTAAATTTATTATTTATTATTCATGCAAAATCGTATTAAAAATGTAATAACTTGATTATTTTTTATGTTTGGTTTGCAGTGTATTTCAATTAACTTATTCGTTATTTGTACTATTTTGTTAAATTATATAATTAAATTATATTTATTATATATCATTTTATATAATAAATGATAATAATGTATGGAGTTTTTTTTTTACTATCTGGCAAGCCGACTGAATTACAGATGACTATAAACAATAAATTTAAATGTGTTAGGTCTATGTTATTATACAGTATTTACTATGGTTTTGTAATTTATATATTTTTATTTTTGTTAAACTTATATATAATAAATGATAAGAATGTATGGAGTTTTAAATTTTACTATCTGGCAAGCTGACTGAGCAAATACTCACAAAATTTAAATTAAAATGATAGAAGGAACAAGTAAATAAATTGAAATACATCCCAAAAATATTTAATAAATCAGTGCAAAAACCGAGTATTAAATAAATTGAAATAATTGAGTAAATAAACTGAAATACATCCCAAATAACAGTACCAAGAACGAATAAGTTAATTGAAATACTGTACGCCGCAATTAACGCACTACATTCACTGAGAGATGCGCTTGGTGTTCCATAGAAATGACCGGCGGCTCAACTTGTCGGCGGCTCAATCAACCGGTCATAATCCGGTACCATATCTAGCCACAGCATTTAATAAAAGCCATACAAAAAACAAAACCCTTTTTTTTTTTATATTAAATTAAATACAGTACATCACGGCCAAACTGGTTTGCAACTGAACTGGCTAGGCCTAGTACAGTACATTATAAATTAAAGACAAGTATGAAATTCAAAATTCTCTTCCAAGTTGCACTTGTCTTGGACTATATAATAAGAAAACAAACTTAAATTTTTTGGATCAACCTCCGGCTAGTAAGGCTGGCCTATTAATATAGCATATTTTAGTAAAGTTGAATTTAAAGAGCGTTTACGCTAGCTAGGGCTTGGCTAAGTTGGCTATCTATCGGCTTGGCGACTCCGCATGGCGTCTCTGCCCATCATCACCAACAGATTATAAATGCTTTCAAAATGGACGCCACGCTATGCCTACGTTACACGCAATTAATTATGTACATATACTAACCTAGGTTTATTCTGTTCACTACTACGAGTAGGAGATCTAGATCTCGAACGGTATCTTCCTCCTGGTTGTGGTGCCGGGGCATCATCTTTAGGGGCATCTGCTTCCATTTCGGTTTTATTTACTGTAGCAATCTCATCAGCCATTCCACGCGATAAAGCAGTTCCACAAAAACGAAAGAAAAAGGAAGCTTGCGCGTTACGTCGCCTCCTAGCAGGCCGGCCTCGTCGCTCTTTAAACTATAGAGGGCGGGGGTAAGAGCTTTTCACCAGAGCCGTAGATAGAGAGAGTTTGGCCAACTTGGCGCATGGGCGCCATGTTGTCACCAAACAGCGTGCGCGCGTATAGCCAGTAGTGTTTTGCTGCAGTGACATCTCGGTGCTGGCGACTCGCTGCTGGCGATGACTCGCTGCTGGCGAATCGATCTGCGCATGTGTATAAAATGGTATTTACTTCCGAAAACATGCCTGCTGCACTTTAGGTGATTTAATGTGAGTTAAATCCTGTCTCTTATACACATCTATATTTCGCGCGAATACTTACGCTAGCGTTCATTAATCGCCCAGTCTGGACATCTCGCTAGTTACGCCATGGATTAACGCACGCCCGGCGTTAGATACGCCTGGCGTATCTCACAGGTCTGAACGTAGCCATATATGAATTTTTATACGCTGTCCATACTAAGTGATGTTAATTATAAAATATAATTGTAAACCCAATTAAGTGTGTGAAATTAATATGCAATGTACGTAACACATATACTTTGCATGTGTTCATCGGGAAGATTATGAAACAAAATGGACGGTGTGTACCACGTGACTTTCGTAAACCAAGGAGCGGAATGTCGCAACTCTTTATATATATGGCTCTGCTTTTCACTGCTTTCATGCTTTCATACAGAGCCGTTAGATATACGGCTCTGCTTTTATACAGTCTTTATTTAAAAAGTGGTTTATACGTCACCTTGTGTTCCAATAAAATTCAGTTCAGTGGGGGGTGTGAATAGAGATACAGTAGTAAAGTATACAAATAATATGTATATGATGAGTTGTAGAATGGGGTACTATTTCATGAGGTGGAAGATTTGACGTTCTAATAGAACATCTTTCACCGAATGAAATTTTCTACCCCATTCGAATAAGAAACATTCATTATTTGTTTTGTACAACACCTAGCTGTGTCTCAGGATCGTCTGCATGGTGTTCGAATACAAAGACACATCTTTTCCTTTCAAAGGCCCCTGATTCTACAGGTTTTGTGTTAGTGGGTGGGAACTATCTGTTAAAATACTCTTGTTTAGGCCTACTGTAAACAGCTGCATGAAGTATCATTAATTGCGTGGATGATACTTCAAAAACTAGCTCAAACTTGCGCAAAATCTGTGCAGAATTCGGCCCTTATTTTCCGAAAAGCGCTGATTTCCCCTAGCCCTAGTAAAAAGTTGTTTGAAGTTTTGAAGCACCGTTAGGGTATTGTCTAACGCGTGCAGCTGTTACATAAGTGCTTCCCAATAAACATCCATATCTTCACCTCATGAACCATCTACCTAATTACACTCATAAACATTATACTATTCAATTCAAAGATCGTTGACAACTACTAGATCATATTTATAACACACCTAAACAGAACAGATCCCTGCCATTTGATTAGTGGGTTTCGTATCACGTGACATTGGTTATTCATCCCATTTCGTCACTCATCATGTTGAAATATATATTTCCATCCGTGCATTTTTCTCTCCATTCGTTACCAAGGCACGTTGCCTAGGAAACGAAATTACTTCAACCTAAATACAAAATCTTTTGATTTGTTAAAAAGACGTGGGACTGACTTATTCCGGAAGGTTAAATCCATGAAATGACGTCACGTCACCTACAGCCTATTTCTTGCTGAACTTTTGTCTTTTAGCGGTGTGCGATGTATTCAGTGGAGATTTTGTTTATTGTAAACAGCTGTAGAGTATTTTAATTATGTGGATGATACCTCAAAAACTAGCTCAAACTTGTGCAAAATCTGTGCTGATTCGACCCTTATTTTCTGAAATGCGCTGACGGATTTCTAGCCCTAGGAGGTTTTGCGCGGAGTAAAGGCCAGGCCAGGCCAGGCGCGGATAATAGCAGGCTAGGCTAGGCCAGGTCAGGCTAGGCCGAACTGATCTATTTAGGTGTGTTATAAAACAAATTATTATGAATGTTTAGTTTTCGTGCAATATAAAGAATATTTTCATTATTTGTATCTGGAATCTGGAATGTCGATATATGGCTATGACTACAACATAAATTGGTTGTCAACTTTGCCATTTTTGTAATTTTCTCATGTTTTAATAAAAATAGGCGGGTGGGGTAGGAGAGTGCTCAGGCAAATCCCCCTGGTTAAGCCACTGTCAGTGGGCCTAAAATTATGCATTTAATTTTCCGATTAGTATTTACATGAACCTTCTTTCGATATCAAAATATAAAGTTGGATTCTCAAAACATTTTATATACCGTAAAACCTCGAATTGTAGCCCAGTTGGCTTAATCTTGAATTGAGGGCCCCTATTTAGTTTGCAAAATTAGCCTTGAAAAGAAGCCCATCTCGAAGAGAAGCCCATGGCCTTCTTTTCAAGATAGCATAGGCTTCTTTTCGAGATAGTACCGTAGAGTGCATGATTTTCAGAAAACAAAATAAATTAAAATCCAGCTCGGTTTATACGTTAGTTTAGGTGATTTAATGTGAGTTAAATCCACTCCATAAATATAGAGATTGATAACATTGACCTTATTTATTGTTAAATTGTACAAATTCACAGCATTCATTTTGAAAAGAAGCCACCCCCACCCCTTACATACCATCTTTACTTTGCAAAAGTAGTGTCGAAAAGAAGCCCATCCAAAGTTCGCAAAAAAAAAAAAAAGATGCCCAGGGCTTCAATTCGATGTTTTACGGTATTTACAAAAAATGAAAACCAGGCTAAAACAATTTTTTATCATATTCATTGTTATTTTTATAACATAAGTATATAGTCAATTATCAGATTACGATCTGTGGTAGCTCCAGCAGGGCGGGCGGGCGGCCTAGGGGGCATATCCCCTCGTGGGGAAGCCTAGCCGCTACCGTCGGGGAAAAGGGTGGATTTTTGTCGAGGAATTAAAATACAGATGAAAACAAGTTATGTTACAGACAGGTTTAGGTCAACCATCTTCTTCATTTAGCTCTTTGTATTAACTTTTTCATCACTATAATGAAATTTAGGTTGCCATTTACAGCCTATTGTGTTGTGCCCCATCGCTACAACGTCAAGTTGCGCCACCACCCTCAGCTACTAAGCTATTACCATCATGACAACTCTGATGGAGTCGATGTTGTACTGTCCGATGCCTTCGAGTTATCAATAGAATACGGTGAAATAGAAGGGGATGTCATGTTTGTGCTTTGTTTCTAATCTAGTACTTTAATACAAAATGTATTCCTACTATTAGCAAGTTGTTTGGCCATCACAGAAGTTACATGTCATACTCAATGTCAGGGGTAGCGCCAGCGGGGGCGGGGGAGAAATAGCACAATTCGTCGGGGAGAAAAAAAAATTATATGATTTTTCTACATACTTTAGTAGACGCTAAAATCGATTAAATAAGACTTTGTACCCCCTAAATTGTCAAAATTTTCGGGGGTTTGCCCCCCTTGGACCACTTTCGAGACCTTTTAATCGAAGCTCGACCACGCATACTTTGCTTTCGTCGGGGAAATCTGACCCCTCGTCGGGGCACCGGCCCCCACGTCGGGGACCTCGGCATCCCCGTCGGGCAAATCCTGGCGCCACCCCTGCTCAATGTCCGAGATTACATCGGGGTAGGGGTAAAAACTTTTAAAATGTTTATGTGAGATTGTTTTAGTTTCAAATGTTAAGCTGGGTCAGTTGAAACAGATCAACAATCACTTTGGTTAAAACGTAATAAAATTGTTATGGATAGGACAACACTTAAGCATAAAAAGGTATGTACAAATTGTTTGGTCTTTTTCCATGTTTTATATAATACGGTAGTCCTGAGTTGGTAAAATGTGTACAGTTGTAATGATAAGGTCATAATTTGTAATTTGTAATAATGCACATAATTATAGCACCTCTGCTGCACACCCCGGTCCATGCATCGCACCTGATATCACCCGTATCCATTTTAGTCTATTTGCCTCTCCCACGCACCATCAGCACTTATACGTCACCATTAATAGGCCTACGGTACCTCAATCTAGTTTTTCGTTGCCTCTGTATTTAGGTGATGCTGCTGGGCACATCGATATCCTGGTGGGTAAAGAAGAAAGGTATGGCTTGTACCAGATTTTGGGTGCCGCGACAAACACTTATTTGTACATGTATGCTGCGTCGAACTGTTAAATATCTGCATAATGAAGAGTGAGTATTTATTCAAATTTTTCATGATCAAACTTCATTCCGGCAAAGAACTTAAATTTATTTAGCTATTTATTATCTTTGATTCCGGTCAACTTAAAAGAGGACTAGCAAAATGATTTTTTTGTTCTAGAGTGGATTTTTTGATATCTTTTAATATCGACAAACGCGCAGGTACGCGTGCACCCACGCGTTAGTGCGCGTGTAAAATTTAGAACATTTTTCCAAAATGTCTAAATTGATAATTTTAGGTGTGCTTCAGGCAATTTTAAAGCCCCATTCCCGGCAAAATTTCCATTTTTAAGAAAAATCTAATTTTTGTATAATGTTATAAAGATTTATAAATATAATACGGAATTGCTAGTTTAACTGAATTTAGACATTCCTAAGAATGAAAAAAATGTAAAATAAGACTGAAATTTGATTTTTTGTGTTCCACACAAAAAATAAATGCGGATGAATTTTTCATGTTGATTTTGCGATAGGTCGTGAGAAGAAATATCGTAGGCGCCGAAAACATTAGCCTATCCAATGCTGCTGGCTAGGCAGCCAGCAAGGTTCTGTTATCACACATAAAAACGGCCGACATGATATTTTCCGTTGCTAGTATTGACACTTATGAAATATAATATTTCATAGGAATTATTTCAAATTTGTTAAAAACCGATTCTGACTGAGATTTTGACACTTAAACAAACATATCTCAACCTAACCGAACGACCGCATTGTGCGAGATGCGAAGTACAAAAAGTAATCTCATTAGAGAGGGCGCACTTTATTGACTGTATAAAGCATACATAAAAGCGAGAGTATTCAAGTGGATGCGATCTACAACCTCTGAATTTGCCTAGTAACGATGAATTCGTCGAGAAAATGGTAATATTTTATAGTCTGTATTTCTCTTTTTTTTTTATTCTTTTGCGTAAAACTAAAATTCATGCCAATATTTTTCCATGATTTATAATCATCTCTATACAATATGGCATGCCTTCAGATCATCATGCCATAAAATGTCAGGCTGTCTCTTATACACATCTACATAAAAACGGCCGACATGATTTTTTCCGTTGCTAGTATTGACACTTGTGAAATATAATATTTCATTGAAATTATTTAAAATTTAAAAGAAATATGATTCTTGTGGTATCCTTCACATTGATCGTCAACAACATACAATTAACAAAGCATGCATGCAATATAAGTTACAGACTATTATTTCTTAAATTATTATGCACCGCACAACCGTCTGCATAACACCAACTACCATGTATGAGGCCGTTAGGGCCAAACTACAGTGTGGATATTACATTCCTCCATTTCTTTAAAGATTATTATTTTTTATGTGCTATTTTAAAATAGTGTATATTTCTGTATGTTATTATGAGTCTAATAAGTGTTCCAAAATGCTATTGAGTTCCAAGTGTTTCTGAATGATTTGTGTAATAGCTACTTTAAAAAATATCAAGTTATTGCTCTGAAATCCAAATTACTCCATTTAATCCATAAAATGAAACGTCTCAATTCAATTCATAACACTTCATAAAAACACAATTTTAAGATTTGGCCATCCTAGGGTGGACTATTCTCCGGCCAACATACCCTATTCCTGGGGATTATACAGCTGCCCTATTTCGATAGTAATCATATATTGATCGATGCAACAATATTTAGACTGTTCGCCCTTAATTCACTTTAATTGGTGCCTACATGCACATCTCACCCTAGATTAGCACCAAAAAGAGGCACATTCTTGATATGGTCTATGATTCGACAAAGCATGGGAAAGTTCCAAGCATGGGAGGTTACCAAAGTGCCAGGCGGAAAACCCAGTGGAAAAAGATAGGAAAGACGATATGCAAGAAAAAAAGAACAAGAACAAATCAGAACAAAACTTACAATGGCTTTTCCAGCTGCAGCTACTGCTGGGAAAACCCAATAATAATAATTTACATTTATGCGCTTTACATAAAATTATATAAAAAAAAGCATAATGACTTTACAATAATATAATAAAGTGTGCAGACAAAACACTCTCAAAGGGTCAACCATCCGCCTCTGCTCTGGCGCAATCCCAGTCCCCTACCTAGGTGGCTCGAAACCGTCTAATTTACGATCAAACAGGCATAGGGAGATAGGAAGCATAGGAAACATTAGCATTTTATTTCACAAACATGTGTAGCACGTCATGTTGGCGACAGTGGTTTTTAAACTTCTTTTGCTACCCCTCTACTCACCTTACCATCATATTGATTTTATATATGTTTATGTCGAAATAAATAAAATAAAATAAAATAAATAAAGAATAAAAGTGATTTAATTAATTTATCATTGCCATGGCGAGATTGCGTCAACGTATCGGTCGTAAACTTCAGTGGTATCACTGCTTAAATAGATAGACCTATCCGTGTCAAAGACTGTATAATTATTGTCTAATAACGGCTATATAAAATTTAATTGACTAAAACTCTAATTTTTAAAAATTAGGAAAAACAGGAATCTATGTATGCAGATAATATTAAACACTAGTATATACGGGTCTTAATAAACTTATGTAAAAGGAATAAATCGTTTATTGTAGAAATTGTGCACTTTTGAGTTTGTAAAAATGGTGGCCAACATTTACACGTTTCCAAGTTTAACAATGTATAGTACATTGTTTTGACAATAAATTTAGCCTCTGATATCCGTTGCACCCTAAAATCGATGGAGTGGTTACTGAAATGGTTACGAAATGTACAAACAATTGCGTTTTTACTCGGTTTTGGTCCGGAAATATCGCACCGCATTTTGAACAGAGCACAGACAGACACATCATGACAGTCATTCGTAATTGTTGTTAATTTTCCACTCGCTTTGAAAGGTGGGGTTTTAAGTATAGGAGATTGGTGAAAAGTGGGATAGGGAAGATAATTGATATGATATCCCCCTACTTAAAAAAGTGGAAAGGGGCGTGTTCCCCTGTTCCCTCACCGATCGACGCCCATTGGCATAACGGGCTTCTGAAATAAACTATCAAGTTACACATTTAATTATGACACATACCTTAATAGTTTTGTTGATAATACACCACGGAAATACCCTATAGGCCCAATACAGCAAACTATAGAGTTTTCTGCTAGAATACAACCTATGGACCATTTCCGCCATTAGTACACATGGTTATTTTTGGCAAAGTTTATCTTAAAAGTTGTGGTCATAAGATGAATTTTAAAACAATATTAACTAAGATTATTAGGTTAAACTTTTCACGTCGGCGCGTGTAATTTGTTTGTTTTGGTTTTTCTTTCGAAATTGGCTCTATCATGTGTATACATAATAAACAATCAGAATGCTATGCTATTTAAAGAATGGACTTCCTTATGCTGTGGTTATATTAGACTGTAATATTTTCTTAAAGAAGATCACTCGACAAACAACATAAAAAAAATCCCACGTCGGTGCATGCAGAAAATGTAATTTCCTAAAATGTGGATACGAGATTGACTGTCACTAAAATTCTATGTACCCATCATGATATTTCATGGAGCATTTAAAGATTTGACTTCCTTATGATTTAGGCCTAAGGAAATATAAATGTATATGGGTCTGAACTTTAAAGGTGATAAAGTGTGCGTCATGTCGTGGAGAATGTAATATCATGAAAGACCTTTCAACAAACAACAATGAAACATACATCTTTTACGTTAAACTTTCCACTTCCATGCATGCATGTAACGTAATTTTTTGGATACATGATATTTCATGACAGTCAAGAATGTACTGATCATATAAATTCAGGGGCGGATATGGGTTTAAATTTAGGGGGTGGGGTCGAAATGTTTCCAAAAACCCCAAAAAGAAAGGGGGTCCTGGAAAATTTTGATTCCTAGATGGCGGGAAATGAGCTTTCCCAACTTCTGAGGTGTCTTTTTTAAGTTCTTCAAAATTCAAGATTTTCCTCCTTTTAAAAACAGTCGGGTAAACTTTCTAATTCTTATTACAGTAAATAGGTGAATTAGAAGCTTGATATCTTCGTTTAGTTGAAATGGAAGACTCAAAATCCCCAAACAGTGAGCAGCATCTGCCATGAAAAAGTTACAAATGTGAACAAAAAATGTAATTAGAAAAACAGATACAATAATAACAGTGATCTTTTAGTAAAGCCCCAACATTGTAGTATAAGCTTCTGGTAATCCAGTGGTCACAAATTTATCAAACTACAATGTCTAAAATTAGTATTTGGTCCTTGTACAATATGTAAATTGTAAGCATTCAAGTGGATTCATAAGTTTAAACAGGCCTATCATATATTTTTTTAAATATCTGTGGAGAGAAGAGCACTCAAAATAAAATGTAAAAAAAAAATATTACTGCATGTGTGCTTACATTTTCGATCATCGTCATTGTCAACCTCCAGCATTTTTTCCTTCATTTCAGTAATAATTTGTGGTTGCTGCTTCTCAAATTTCCCTCTCGGCCTAGGCAGTCGTGATAGGGGCAAAAGATATGTATCTGTCCTACAGTTTATCTCATCTTTTGCATTACGGCCAGTGAGTCTCACAAATTCTGCAAAAAGCTGAAACAAAATGCTGAAGTTCAGATCAGATGCATCCACAAACATACTTTTTAAAAATGGAATCCACTTATTTAGAAGTTAAATTTAAAGGTCTCTAATTTTTAGTAATGGGATAGTGTTCATATTTCAAAATAGGTGTTGATAAATGTACCGCAGATGATGGGCTATAGCCAACAAAATGAAAATATTGGGAGCACTTTGCAGAACTGTGGTTCCTATGGAAAATGGACACACAAAATGAAGAAATACTATAGAAGAGTAAAAAAAAAGACTTAAAAAGACATACACTTGTTGACAATATTATGAAGATAGTACCATACCGTAAATAAATGCACAAAAATGAGAGTATATGAAACACAAATTTTTAGGGAAAGTAGAAGAAGACATGAGTCAAATTTCTACAACTGATGTAAACTGCCAGGAGCTGTCAACTACTAAAGTATTCAGGACTAAAGCTGATTGTGATACACAATTCGTAACTCACATCACAAACTAACACAACCAAAGTGGATTTTGTTAGTTTGTGCAATTAAAAATTGTGCCAAAAATGCGCTGTTGCTGTTATGGTCTTTTCAAGTGGAAAAGAATAAAAATATGCGCTCGTTTAAACGCACTTCTTTAAATTCACAATTTACTTTGACAGTACAGTTTGTGATGTGAGCGACAAATTAGTCAACGTCCATATAAAGGCCAGGACACAGAGAGGATATATTATCATATGTGTAATGAATTAAAATATTTATTGGTGTTAATACTTTGATAATTCCTAACAAAAATCAGTGATAGTTGACATCTTTGAAATTATCACTGATTTGAAATCATAAATTACATGTACCTCATCTGAGTTGAACAGCAAAGGGTACTTGGTCTTCAATACGGCTATTGATTCTGGTGCCAGGATATCCCCTCTTCTGTCAGGAGGTCATGTTCATACGAAAGGATATGTCTTTATCATTGCGTTTCTTAATTTCTAGCTTAGACTGTTGTTGTAACCAATTAATATGACACTAAAAAACAAAATGTTTTTACTTCATTACCAGGAAAAAAACACAATAGACAAGCTAACCTGAGATAAAGACAAGAAGAATACAATAAATGTTTCCGTGGTTACGTAACAAAATACTGCACTGCCCTGCTATTCATCACTACCTTAACAGCCTAGGCCCAGTTGAGTCATAGCCTGGGAATGTCGTGGGCCGGCATGACACAGTTGCTGTACATTCAAAAGTATCATTCCCCACCCCCAACCGATCATCCCCTCCCCCACCCCGGGAAAACGCGGGATGATCGCCGACTGGCACCCCAAAAAGCTGGTGACATCCCTACACGCGAGTATTAGCGTGCACCGACCATGGAGGGATTATTGTGCACACTGCACATTCCCTTCTGTCTGGGCTCCCCGCTGGCTCCGTCATTCATCATCATTCATAGCCTGCTACACAGCAGTACTTAGGCCTAGGCCCCTAGTACTAGCAGCCTCTCTCACCCTATAGTTAGGCCTATAGGCCAGGTCTTATGGACGCTAAACTTAGATCACAGGATGGATATTAGGCCTAATTATTAAAGTAGAACTAAAATATTTGTTTTTCTGTAGTGCACTTACCAATGAACAGCAGGACGAACAATCTTCGAATGCACCAGGCAGCTCGTTCCCCCTTCGAGAAAAAAAAAAGCGCGCATATCTTGGCTCCCAGCCATGGGCGCGCACCATACGGGTTCACAATGCGTAATCGGGGTCACGTCTGCTGATCATCGATCTGAGCTTAGGGTAGACTCAAAATCAGAATTTATGGAGATAGAATGATTCTCATATAGAATACACGAGGCAAGATTCTATTTGTGAATCACTATGATTCTTTTAAAATTTTGAGTGAATAATACCGCCCAACTTAATTGTAAAACGAAACGTTACTCAAATAAATAGCCCAATACAATTCCATAATTACATTAAACTTATATTAACCAACAGCAAACATGACACGTTTGTGTATAAGAGACAGGGGGGGGGGCGGGCTCCCCCACTTTTTGGCAAAAAATATATAATGTCTGGATATTTTTGTAGGATCGGAAAGAAATGCAGGAAAAGAAAGAGGGAAGAAGGAGGAGAAGGATGGGAAAGAGAATGTTTATCCAGTCCCCGACCGAGTTACATTTTCTCATTGGCGGATCTGGGGGAAGGGGGTCATCGGTCCTGACCCCTCCCTAATTCACATTGGCGGATCTGGGGAAGGGGTTCATGGGTTCTGACCACTCCCTTAGGCAACAAATAAAAGAAAAAAAAAAAAGAATTCTAGACCTACCTTTTCAGAACCCGTGAGCTGTTTTTTTTTTTTTTTTTTTTACACTTAAGAAAATTAGAATTTTGAAGAACATAAAAGTCATTAAAACACAATTCAAATGTCGAAAAAGCTCATTTCCCGCCATCTAGGAATCACAATTTTCCAGGGGGCGAACCCCCGGACCACCCTTTCTTTATCGATTCATGGAAAAAAGAATACGCATGCAACTACTCATTTGTTCATGTGTATACACACATAAAATAAAAAATCAGAAAAATTTACCTGACCGTTTTCAAGAGTGGAAAACCTTGAATTTTGAAGAGTTTAAAAAGTCATTTATAAAAGACATTTCAGAAGTCAGGAAAGCTCATTTCCCGCCATCTAGAAATCGACATTTTCCCGGGGGAACCTGGACTCCCTTTTTCTTTGGTGTGCATTGATTCATTGAATCATTTTCAGGAGGGGGAAACCTTGAATTTTTAAGAACTTAAAAGTAATTAAAAGACACCTCAGAAGTCGGGAAAACTAATTTTTCCGCCTTCTAGGAATCAAAAATTTTCCCGGGGGAGAACTCACGGACCCCCTTTCTTGTGGGGATTTATCGATTCATGGAAAAAAATTCGTATTCAACTACTCATTTTTGTTTTATTTTTATGTATGTATACACACATAAGGCCTATTTACTGTAAAAGCAATGGGAAAAATTTACCTGACCGTTTTCAAGAGGGGAAAACCTTGAATTTTGAAGAACTTAAAAGTAATTAAGACACCTCATAAGTCGGAAAAGCCCATTTCCCGCCATCTAGGAATCAAAATTTTCCAGGGGAGAACCCCCGGACCCCACTTTCTTTTTAGGATTTATCGATTCATGAAAAAAAAAAAATTCGTATGCAACTACTCAATTTTTTTTATGTAGGCCTATGTATACACACATAAGGCCTATTTACTGTAACAAGTGAAAAAAAATTACCTGACCGTTTTCAAGAGAGGAAACCTTAAATTTTGAAGAACTTAAATTAAAGTCGCTAAAAGATACTTCAGAATTCGGGAAAGCTCATTTCCCACCATTTAAAAATCAACATTTTCCCGGGGAGAACCTGAACCTCCCTTTTCTCTTTGGGTTTATTGATTCATTATAATAATTTTCAAGAGGGGAAATCCTTGAATTTACTTAAAAGTAATTAAAAGACACCTCAAAAGTCGGGAAAACTAATTTCCGCCTTCTAGGAATCAAAATTTCCCGGGGAGAACCCCCATACCCCCCCCCCTTCTTTTTGGGATTTATCGATTCATGGGAAAAAAATTCGTATGCAACTACTCATTTTTTTTAATGTATGTATACGGTACACTCATAAGGCCTATTTACTGTAAAAGCAATGGGAAAAAATTACCTGACCGTTTTCAAGAGGGGAAAAAAAGCTCATTTCCCGCCATCTAGGAATCAACATTTTCCCGGGCGAGAACCCCCGGACCCCCTTTTCTTTGGAGCTTATCGATTCATTGAAAAAAGAATACGTAGGCCTACGCAACTACTCATTTTTTTATGTATGTTTACACACATATCAGGCCTATTTACTCTAATAAGAATGAGAAAGTTTACCTGACCGTTTTCAAGAGGGGGAAAACCTTGAATTTTTAAGAAAAAAGTCATTAGACACCTAGCTCAAAAGTCGAGAAAAGTCACCCGTCATCTAGAAATCAACATTTTCCCGGGGGAGGACCCCGGACCCCGTAGATTTGATTCCAGATCTGCATGATTCATATTCCCATTCATCTTATAAGTGGGTGTCTCCCCCCCCCCCCTTTGAAAAACGTTCCACCGGCCCTGATATACAGTAGGCGTAGCCTAGTTGGGCATGAGAGAAGTGTTGGTCTTGAATCAGGTGGATGCATGTAAGGCTTATCTGAACTACTGACATTCAAAAGAACATGAAACATTAATCAATTGCTGTCTCTTATACACATCTAGATGTGTATAAGAGACAGGTTGGAAAAAAATTCGTATGCAACTACTCATTTTTTTT
>NW_022717449.1:1442754-1446870 GCF_011630105.1 Anneissia japonica | reverse complement strand
TACTCATTTTTTTTTTTTTTTTTTTTTTATTTATGTATACGGTACACTCATAAGGCCTATTTACTGTAAAAGCAATGGGAAAAAATTACCTGACCGTTTTCAAGAGGGGAAAAAAAAGCTCATTTCCCGCCATCTAGGAATCAACATTTTCCCGGGCGAGAACCCCCGGACCCCCTTTTCTTTGGAGCTTATCGATTCATTGAAAAAAGAATACGTAGGCCTACGCAACTACTCATTTTTTTATGTATGTTTACACACATATCAGGCCTATTTACTGTAATAAGAATAAGAAAGTTTACCTGACCGTTTTCAAAAGGGGGAAAACCTCGAATTTTGAAGAACAAAGTCATTAGACACCTATCTCAAAGTCGAGAAAAGTCATTTCCCGCCATCTAGAAATCAAAATTTTCCCGGGGGAGGACCCCGGACCCCCTAGGTTTGATTCCAGATCTGCATGATTCATATTCCCATTCATCTTATAAGTGGGCCCCCACCCCCGCCCCCACTTTGAAAAACGTTCCGCCGGCCCTGATAATGGTTACATTCATACATATGCATGAACTTTACGCTATAACGCCTTTGTCTGACGTGGAAGAAGAGCCTTCTTTGCAGCACCTGTAGTAAAAGTAGATTATTTCAGTAACGTAAACGCCGTATCTTCAATAATATGTTTGTTTGGAGCTCGTAATTTCTTCCCTGGTAAGTACTCACTCGTTAGGTGTTATCTATATTATTCTAGAAAATAGGTCATAAATATCCTTGGGAGTGGTTCAGAAACTAAATAAACTCGTTGCGGCGCCAGAGGGTACGCTCACTGTACTTTATTTCTTCTACTCTGCATAGATAGACCTGCCCTAGGACAAGGATTGCATGTTCCCCTGCGAGGACCGTAAGGCCGACCCTGGGCCCAGGGCCTAACCCTAACTTCAGTCACGTATCTTATACATTTTCTTTCTCTATGCTTATACACTAGACCTATGGCATGTCGGGAAGGTAGAAACTAATATTACAAGGCACACATTTAAATTTATGAATAAAAGTATCATGTAAGCCTAGGCGTACTGTACATGCTCTAATTAAAAGTATTGATTAATTTCTAGAGATAAGTCATTCCTGTGGTAGTGCGCTTGATGTCTGTAAAACGAAGACCGAAGACCCAAAAACGATGACCCTTATATTTTCTCTTTTTAATAATGATAGTACACCAGTCAAAAAATCAAAATTACAGTATTTTTAAATTGTTTGTGAAATTTTCAAGGGTCTTCGTTTTATAGACATCCACAGTATTATGGGTGTCTACAAAACGATCAGACCAAAGACTAATTATTTCTCACCCACGTTAAGTCCATTAGTTATCTCAATTGACCGTCTTATAATCACAATCTTGCAAAGTATTCAAGTGAATAATACCCTATTCAGACTACACTCTGTTGCGATCGGTTGGTCGGTGGTAATCCAAAACTGATTACTCCCGATCGCAATCAATGAACGCATTCAGACCAACACAAACAAACTTTACATTCTAGGGCCTAGGCCTCCAGTCCATGGCTAGGCCTATGTTGACTGACCTCGGCCAAACAGTGCCTGTGCAATTCATTGTGATTCGTTGCGATCAGATTCCGTGGTAATCGGGAGTAATAAACATTGTACACCCCATCGCAACGGGTAACAATTGCGATATCGATTACATAGCGACTACTATTGGTGAAATTTCACACACGATTTTACTTTGGGTGTCGCAATTGCTACAACTGATCACAATGCGATGCCCCAGCTAGCAAGCGACGTTGACCCGACGTTGGTTGAAGGTCGAAAAATTACGTTGGCACAACGTACTTACACAAAGGTTGGCGCGACGGCCGTTTTTCCATCGGCCCAACGTGGATTCAGCTTGTTGGAAAGACGTCGGCCCGACTAGTTGGATCAACGTCGGACTGAAGTTGGTTGAAGGTCAAATAATTACGTTGGCACTACGTACTTACACAAAGGTTGGCCCGACGGCCGTTTTTCCATCGGCCCAACGTGGATTCAGCTTGTTGGAAAGACGTCGGCCCGACTAGTTAAATAAATAAATAAAGATATATATATACTGTCTCTTATACACATCTAGATGTGTATAAGAGACAAACGTACTTACACAAAGGTTGGCCCGACGGCCGTTTTTCCATCGGCCCAACGTGGATTCAGCTTGTTGGAAAGACGTCGGCCCGACTAGTTGGATCAACGTCGGGCCGACGTTGGTTGAAGGTCAAATAATTAAGTTGGCACAACGTACTTACACAAAGGTTGGCCTGACGGCCGTTTTTCCATCGGCCCAACGTGGATTCAGCTTGTTGGAAAGACGTCGGCCCGACTAGTTGGATCAACGTCAGGCCGACGTTGATTGAAGGTCAAATAATTACGTTGGCACAACGTACTTACACAAAGGTTGGGCCGACGGCCGTTTTTCCATCGGCCCAACGTGGATTCAGCTTGTTGGAAAGACGTCGGCCCGACTAGTTGGATCAACGTCGGACTGACGTTGGTTGAAGGTCAAATAATTACGTTGGCACTACGTACTTACACAAAGGTTGGCCCGACGGCCGTTTTTCCATCGGCCCAACGTGGATTCAGCTTGTTGGAAAGACGTCGGCCCGACTAGTTGGATCTACGTTGGCCCGATAATGTTTGTGCAACGTCGTCCAATCACGTTGGCCCAACGTACCTTTCTAATGTTGCCTAGACGTTCGTTTTTACATCGGGCCAACGTCGATTCAGCTTGTTGGAAAGACGTCGGTTCGACTAGTGGGAGGAACGTCGGGCTGATATGTTTGTGCAACGTCATCAAACTACATTGGGCCAACGTACTTTTTCTGATGTTGCCTAGACGTTCGCTTTTCCATCGGGCCAACGTCGATTCAGGCAGTTGTAAAGACGTTGGTCCGACTAGTTGAGTCAACGTCGGACCGATAATGTTTACGCAACGTCATCAAACCATGTTGGCCCAACGTATTTATACTAACGTTGATCAGGTGCCGTTATATCTCATTTTACACTATAAAAAAATAGATAGTAACGTAGATTATTCTAGCTTTCTAAAAGAAAGTGCCCAATACAATAAAATGTTTCACTTTATTATTTTATTACTATAAATGAATGTATACACTATAGTTTGAATACATAACATATAATAGAGTCTATATCAATTAGGCGTAATATACTAATGGTTGATTTAAACTCAAAACAAAAATGACATGATATTCTGTGCATTTAAAAAATAAAATTGAAAATTCAGTCTGGGTCATTGAGATAGTACGCGGAAGAAAGTCCAAGGTGATCAAACCATTGTATTCCTGTGGCCTGTCTCTTATACACATCTAGATGTGTATAAGAGACAGATACGACCCTCCGTTATGGAATTATGATTCTTTAAGTAACATGGCCTCTGAAAATATTGCCAGCACGCTATAAGATTATTTGGTCGAACAGTGAAATATGGCAATGTGTGTGTGTTAACGCTACACAAAATCGGTCTTCCATTTTCAAGTTAAGTTTTGACAGACTAAACAAATTTTCATTTTTTTTTTGTTATTCACACAGAATGTAGATATATTCTTTGTACGAAAGCCCATTAGTGCCAATAAAGTATATGTTCATTAATCCGTAATAACGAATTACGGTACTAATTCGTAATTACGGATTACTACTCCGTAATAACGAATTAGTTAATTCGTTATTAGAGATTACTAATTCGTAATTAGGAATTATTAATCCGTAATTACGAAATAACTAATTCGTTATTACGAATTAGTAATCCGTAAATAAGAATTACTAATTCGTTATTACGGATTATATTCAGCTGAGAATCGCAAACTCGTTGAACACTAGCCTGGGTGCAGTAGGAAATTAGCGGGAAAAAAAGTAAAGGAAAATTTATTTTTGGCTTTTCTGAATCAATATATCATATAGTGTCTCAGAAAAAAATAAATTCCCATTCTTAGAGCTTGGGCAATTATTTTTATAGCACTTTGAAATTTTGACATAAAATATCCTATTTTGGATTAATTAAGATGGGGTAGGGGAAATAAATGTATGTTTTTAGTCACTTTTACATATGCTATGTATATCAAATGTAAC
>NW_022717449.1:1431710-1441997 GCF_011630105.1 Anneissia japonica | reverse complement strand
GACGTTGTACCAACGTCGGTAGTCAGACTGAATATTTACGACGGCTTACCAACGTTGGGACGACATCGGAAAATCGACAAATATATTCATACGTTGGGCCAACGTGAAATTCCAATGTTGGTTTGACCTTACTTCTCCGACCAAATTTTGCAACCAAACACCAACGTCGTACCAACGTCAGATATCCGACCCCGACGCTTACCGACGCTTGCCAACGTTTACCAACGTTGGGCCAACGTCGCTTTGCTAGCTGGGGCTAGTCTGAACGGGGTATAGACCTTGTGTCTCAAATTGGTATAGTTTGAAAGATTCATTCAGTTTTGTTAAGGAGATTCACAACCTCAACCTATGAGACGGTTTCCTTTGACGTTGCGAGTTTATTTATTAATATTCCTTAATGAAACGATTGAACTTGCTGATAATTCTATTAATAATCATAACAATTAATTAAAAATTACCAAGAATAACTTAATCAAATTATTAACCATTGCTACATCTGCTATTCACTTTTTATTTAAAAATACATACTGAGCAAATAGATGGAGTTAGCATGGGATGCCCTTAGCCTCTATTCTAGCAAATTTAGAAAAAAGAATTGTAATGAACTCAGTTTTTTTGATTGATTTATTTATTTAATTTATTGGACATATTTATAGAGGATAGCATATCAGGAGGATGTAACACCCTGTTTACATAATAGTCCTTTTTTGCGATACAAGCTTAGCGCATATAAAGTATCACAGGGGCGAATTTAGAGTGGGGGGGGCAGCTGCCCCCCCTTCCCCTTTTGGAAAGTAAAAAAAAATAAAATAAAAATAAAAAAATATTATCGCCCAAAAGGCCTCAGAGTTTATTTTCGGGCGTCCAGAACACAGAAATTTCACGGGGACATACCCGCTGACCCCCTAGGGTATTGTTATCTCGATGGCCCCACTTTTACACCCCTTTCTGCCCCTCCCCCCTTCAAAATCTCTGGATCTGCCTCTGTATCAAGATGTTGCACTAATGATGACTTAATTACAAATATACTAAAAAGCTTGTTAGCTACTGTCCTTTTAATAACAAATTAACTTATTCAATACACTTGTTGAGAGAATACAAACTTAATAACACCTGACTTGGCCTATATTGAAAAACATCTTACTACGGAATGGTTATCCAATCCACATTGTTGATAAGTCTATTAAAAATTATTTGGACAAAACAATTTCTGACACTATAACGAAACCAAATAATGATGACAATGCTAAAGGATTTAATGTTAAACTTCCATATATTGGCATATTTTCCGACAACATGAAATATAGAATTCCAGATCTTGTTAAAAAAATATTGCAATGGGTGCAAGGTATATGTATTTAGTACCATCAAAATCAGTAAATTCATTAGTACTAAAGATGCTCTCCCCAAAGAATCTCATCTTATGTAGTACCGTATACACATTTAAATATGCTATGTATAATTCCAGCTGTATAGGCTGTAGATGCTGACGGTTAATTTTCAGGATCAACGCACACCTTGCAAAAGTGAATAAAAATTTGAATGTACTTAACACCTTAATGCAAACAGAAAATGCAAATACTGATAAAGAAATGTTTCATTATAATGGATAGTGATAACAACAAAATCAAATTGAAAATCAAAGAATCCCTGTACATCAAATATAACAATCCTGATCTTAATATGCAAATTAAACATGTTAACTTAAATGAGAAGTTATCTATTCGTTTGAATAAAGCCGAATTGGATTTAAATTTTCTACATGATTTCTCAATTATCTTATTGAAAGTATTTCAAAATGATCATAGAACTATTGCCAAGTACTCTAAGTATTGCCAAGTACATTTCATCTGAATAAAATGAGGAATATGAAGAAATAACTAAGGGTCTTTGTTTTATAGACACCCTATATAGGTGTCTACAAAACAAAAGACAGAAGACCGGAAAAACGAAGACTTTAATTTTAATGAAAATATCACAAATCAAATTTATGAGATTATTTAGACGTCTGTTTGTGAAATCATCAAGGGTCTTTGTTTTACAGACACCCATACATATAGAGTGTCTACAAAATGAAGACCTCAATTTTTTCTCAATTACATGTTCGGTAATAGTTAGAAATGATCATAAAACCATTTCCAAGTTCCACTTTCATCATCTACTTTTTTTTATTTTTTACTTTTTTTTTAAATTTCAAACATATACAGGATTAAAACCTATCAGATGCTTGTTAAAGCCTGTTTTTTCCTATGGTCCTGTTCAAACTTATACTATGGTTAAATAACAAGTATTATACGTATTAAATTCTGATAAAGCAGAAAATGGATGGTAAAAGTGCACTGCAAATACTTTACATGAGCGCTAGATATACCGTTCAACATTTTAATTTATATAAGAAAACTGGAAATATCAAAATGTAACAGTGATAAGATCAGAAATATGATCAAAGAAAAAAAATAACAAATCATTAGGCCTACGTAAATATACATCACACACAGTCAAGATATTTAAAGAAACATGTATCCGCCGCCATACGCACTATAAAAATATATATACATATTAATCATGTATATATAATAATACATACATGGATGTTCAAATGTTAAAGTTATGTTTTTTATAAGTTAATTTAAATTACGAAGGTTATTCGATTCTCTGAATTTGCGTGGAAACCTATTCCATACATGTGCGCCAGCATATTTGAGTGAGACTTCCATTGTATTTACATTTACTTTTGGTGGCACGATATTGGTGAGTCTGAGTTTCTGGTGCTATATCCGTGTCGGTCGAATACTATAGTCGTAAAAGTGCAGTGCCTTGAAAACATTTTATTTACATTAAAGATGCTATACCATAATCTCGTCTTTTTTCTAATATGTTCCATGACAGGTTAATAATGATTGATATCTTCACCATGTATTGTAATATTAGTAACTATACGGTACATGCTGCCCTTTTCTTGATGGATTACTGTTAAACTTTTATTGCTACTATTTCCACAAACTGAAATACCATAATCCATACATGGCTGGATTGTTGTTAGATATATTTTTGTTAAGTGTAGAGTAGTTATGAGAGTAGATTCAGTTTAGCACTTGTATATCTTGTTACCTCTTTAATGTGATTTTCCCATTGTTAAATTTTCATCTATTTCAAGTTTTGATATGCTGTATGTTTTCAAGGCACTGGTTTCCAAGACGAATGCTTAGCATATGAGGTGGAATAACGTGTTAGTTTTTTATTAACATACTTTTAGTTTTCTCCGTAATAATTCTTTATTTATATTGTACCATTCCTGAACATTATTAACTGTGTGTTGGAGGTATTTCGTCAATTGTTTTTCCAGACACATATAAAAAAAATTCCGAAATTATGGAACTCTCTTCCACCTAATCTTTGATCAACTTCTGATACTAATGCATTCAAAACCCTCTTTAAAACCTATCTCTTTAATCAATAACTCTTTTATCTTTAAGCGCCAGTGACAAAAAATTATTTTTTAAACAGGCGCTATACAAATTCTCCAATTTATTATTATTATTATATAAAACAACGTCGTCTGCATATATACAGCAAGAACCATAAGTTACAGATTGTTGTTAATAAAAGTAAGGAAAGGAACAGGACATAGATCGCTACCTCGCAGGATTCAAATTTCAGTGTCTTTTTTCCTTGATATGGTATTTGATGTGATATGTCGTTAATGAAAATAAGAAAGAGAACATTACCTAGACCACTACCTTGCAGGATTCAAATTTCAATGTCTTTTTTCCTTGATATGGTATTTCATGTGATATGTCGTTAAGGAAAATAAGAAAGAGAACATTACCTAGACCACTACCTTGCAGGATTCAAATTTCAATATCTTTTTTCCTTGATATGGTATTTCATGTGATATGTCGTTAATTAAAATAAGAAAGAGAACATTACCTAGACCACTACCTTGCAGGATTCAAATTTCAATGTCTTTTTTCCTTGATATGGTATTTCATGTGGTATGTCGTTAATGAAAATAAGGAAGAGAACAGAACATAGACCACTACCTTGCAGGATTCAAATTTCAATGTCTTTTTTCCTTGATATGGTATTTCATGTGGTATGTCGTTAATGAAAATAAGGAAGAGAACAGAACATAGACCGCTACCTTGCAGGATTCAAATTTCAATGTCTTTTTTCCTTGATATGGTATTTCATCATGTGGTATGTTTTTAATGAAAATAAGGAAGAGAACAGGACCTAGATCACTACCTTGCAGAATTCAAATTTCAATGTCTGTTTTTCCTTGATATGGTATTTCATGTGATATGTCATTAATGAAAATAAGAAAGAGAACATTACCTAGACCACTACCTTGCAGGATTCAAATTTCAATGTCTTTTTTCCTTGATATGGTATTTCATGTGGTATGTCGTTAATGAAAATAAGGAAGAGAACAGGACCTAGGCCACTACCTTGCAGGATTCAAATTTCAATGTCTTTTTTCCTTGATATGGTATTTCATGTGATATGTCGTTAATGAAAATAAGAAAGAGAACATTATACCTAGACCGCTACCTTGCAGGATTCAAATTTCAATGTCTTTTTTCCTTGATATGGTATTTCATGTGGTATGTTGTTAATGAAAATAAGGAAGAGAACAGGACCTAGACCACTACCTTGCAGGATTCAAATTTCAATGTCTTTTTTCCTTGATATTTTTTTTTTTTTTTTTTTGGTGTACTTCTTGCCATTACTTTCATTTATTTTTTCATTAGAAGTGTTTTTCCTTGACGCAGGGTTCCCGGAACGCCGCCCTCAGCGGCGGGTGCAAAGCACAACTCAGGGTCAAAAGTGGAACGTGAAATTTGGATATGGTTTTGTAGTCAGATTTGCGAGAAAAACTTCAGCTACCTGTATTTCTCGACTGAGACATCAGTGGGAGCTGTAATTTGTATGGCAAGGAGATTGAGCAACCCTTCATTCATATTAAGGGAATTTACACCCAGAAACTTTGTAGTTATTAATATTTTGGTTATAATATTAATAGAAAATATGTTGTGTGTATTTCTTTGTGAAAATGAGTACCATGGCGTACTCATTTTCACAAAGCATTTGCATCCCCTCTTGGAAAGAGGGATTCGAAATAATTGTCTCCATATCTTTGCTAATTAAATTAATCACCGTAATTTAGCTTACACTTATGAATTTAGGGAGCACTTAAAATGTGAAATAATCATTTCACTACCCGACAAACTCCGAACTTTATTCATTCGTTAGGCCTACATAATAGTTTCATATTGCCTTACTATATACTCCAACATCACTGGCGCATGGTAACAACCAACTGACTGCAGACCATTTCCGGTCACACATTACTCTCCATAACACAGCACCCCCTAGTTCCGTCACCTCTGGATATGGTGTTTCCATATTTGACTACTTGCTTTCTTTCACTAAGGTAATTTTTAAACCAATTTATCTCATTATTATTTATACCATAGTTGTTTAGTTTTTGTAGCAAAAGCATGCAATCTATGGTATCGAAGCATTTTGAAATATCTAGAAAGCATGTTCCAATCAGTTCATGTTCATTTAGCAATTCTATCCATTCGTCTGAATGATATTTTCTAAACGCATATTGGTCTAAATTTATTAAATTATGTTCATTTAGGCGTCATCTACAAATTATCCCCAACGACAGAAATGGGTCAAACACGTTTACTATTGTTATATGACAAGCTCCCAAACGTGTCTGTGAAATGCCGTTGGAAGCTTGTCGTTCGAGCCGTTTATTCCGTTTGGAAGTTAACTCCTCCCCTTTTCATATGGCTGACTGCTCGTGAATGGCAAAATGTTAAACGCGTTCAGCGAAACTTGGAATTTTGATCGTGATTTAAACAACTTCAAAACTTGTTCAGTGTCCCTACCGTACCTAGGCTATGTAGGCCTAGGCCTATATTTGTAATAGTAGTAGCCTGGTAGTAAAATGCTAGCCTACGCTAGGTGACAGTTCACGAAGAAATGTTTATAATAAAGGCCTAAATTTAATTATTTTTCTTGTTGGGGAAACCCCAATGTTTCTTGTATTTTAGTAGGCTAGGCCCTACTGTTACCTGTAGGTTTTATAGAAGAGAAAGCAATCGCCAGTAACCTTGCTACCCAGATTATATTGTGCGATGTTTAGACGTGTCTGGGACATATTCCGACTAGCTTATTAATATTCATGAGGCACGATAATTAGACGATCGCTTTCCCAGACGTGTTTGTAATACATGGTTTTCCCAGACGCGTTTCTGTCGTTGGGGATAATTTTTAGATCGCGCCTTAGATAATCGGTTAGTTGAGTCTGTATTATTGTTTTGTATTACTTATTTTTTAAAAGAGAATTGGTATCTACACTCTGGATTTTTCAACTTTGTTTTTATTTCATGGAATGAGTATGAAATTTCTTTTCCAGTATTGGTAAAATAGTTATTAAAAGTCTAAATTTAGTTTAAATTTGGATTAGTAATATTTTTGTTTATATTTTTTCCTGTGATTTTCTTCATCTCATCCCATAATTTTTTTGGGGCGTTCCTATATTTATGCTCGCTTTCAACAAAATAATCAATCCTTGCTTTCATTAAATTATTAGTGACGTCATTTTTTTATTTTCTTTAAGCGTCTAAGTGTTGTTTTGTTTTGTGCTTGTCTGACAGTTTCTTTGCATGATCTTGTTGGTACATCAATTGAATAATATCCGGTGTTATCCATGGTGATGAATCTATTTTTTACTCTCATTAAATTATATGGGGCATGTCGATTTTTTCCATTTGTTCCAAACAGAGTTAATATTTTTATTACCAGTTATAAATAAGTCATTCATTTTGTTATTTTCTTTTAATTCTTTGTTAAAAGATTCTATATCAAAATCTTTAAAATTTCTAAATGTAATTGTATTATGCCCAGTTTTCTTAATTCTGAATTCAATACCGATGCTGGACAAATACATTACTGCATGACATACCTACTATTTATTTTAACATGAAAAAGGTTTCGGATTGAAATATTTAAGGTTCTTGTATGCCCTCAGTATATACGTAGCATGCCTGATTTTCAAACAGTATTTTCATCACGATTGAGAAAAAGATGTGGGTCTTTGTATTTTCAGGTCTTCGGTATTCGTTTTGTAGACGCCCGTAGTATGTATAAAACGAAGACCCTTGGTTGTCTTCGATATTCTTCATGTTAATCCGCTGTAGATGATGAAAGAGAGACTTGGCAATGGTTCTATAATGATTTCAAAATATTTCCAAAAGGTTATTATTAAAGGTTTATTGAGAAAAAAACTTAGGTCTTCATTTTTCAGGAAGACCCTTGATAATCATGTCACAAACAGATGTTTAAATAATCTCGTAAATTTAGTTTTGTGATAGTCTAATATATTTCCATTAAAATTAAAGAGAAAAAAATGTTTTGGGTCTTCGTTTTTTCGGGTTTTTGGTCTTTGTTTTGTACGCACCCATATAGGGTGATAAAACGAAGACACTTAGTTATTTCTTGATATTCCTCATTTTATTCCGATGAAATTATGAAAGAGGTATTGGCAATAGTGTTATGATGATTTCAAATTACCTTCATTTAAAATAATTGAAAAATAATTTTAGAGGCCTTCGTTTTTCCAGTCTTTTTCTGTGTTCGTTTTGTAGAAACCCATAATGTGTCTATAAAATGAAGACCCTTGAAAATTTCACAAATAATCTCGTAATTTATATTTTGTGACAGTCTGGTGTATTATCAAAATAAAAGGAAAAAAATAGGGGTCTTCGTTTTATAGACACCCAAATTGCCCTCAACGATGTTAAAATTATAAAGGTGTAGGTATGGACACGAGTTCAAATCAATGACTAAAACTCAATATGGGCCATACTCTAATGTATTTTAATTAATTGTGGCAAAGACAAGCCAAACCAGTCACTCGTCGCAAATCGTGTTTCAGAAAAAATGGCCAAAACATGCTGGAATGTCAAATTTTTAAAAATCTATTTTATTGCACGAAACTAACCTTTACATATCTATACATCATTCTATACTGTTATTTTCCCCACTTTTAATGTTAAAACAACACTTTTTAAGGATTTAATGATCGTTTCTGCATGAGAAATGCCTGAAATCATAAACTTTGAAGGCTGATTTCTCATATATTGTTCTTTAAACAGCTGTATGTTTAAACGCTTGTAACTTCATAAGGAAATGTCCAATTTGAATGATTTTTTACTATTTTACAGCTCTGTATGTTTAAACGCTTGTAACTTCATAAGGAAATGTCCAATTTGAATGATTTTTTACCATTTTATAGCTATTATTTTACTCTCTAATACTGTATTAATAACTCAAAATCGATTTTTGCGACGAGTGACTGGTTTGGCTTGTCTTTGCCACAATTGCACACATGACATCAAAAAGTAGCTCAAATATGCATGGAAAATCGACAGGAAAGTAGGTTCGCAGAATCACCTTAATAATAACAGTGCTCAAATAATACTTTATTAATGAATTAATAATACTTTAGTAATACTTTAATAGACCTTTTTACGATAGTTTGATTAATGAGATAATAATGAATCAGCATATTAAATCAACATACGCCTATGCAAAACCTGTCTTTTAAAGAACAATTTTATCTGTTTCGTTTCAAAAAATAATATCATAGTGACATTATTGTATCAATAATTGATTAGGTCTAAAATAATAATAATAACAGTGCTCGAATAATAGGCCTACTTTAATAGGCCTATTTACAATAGTTTGATTAAGGAGATGAGAATGAATCAGCATATTAAATCAACTTACGTCTATGCAAAACCTGTCTTTTAAATAACAATATTATTCTGTTTTAAAAAATAATCTTATAAATTTTAAGTTTATTTTCTATGATAATAATTTTGTCCACATAATTCATGTTTCAATGTTATACAATGGTTTTGTAAATAATTTATAAAATAACAAAAGCACTCAGTAGAGAGCATATCTCCGCCCACCACAAAAATATGTACTTTCCAACCACTATGTACTTTAAAAAAATTACACCAACACAAAAGTTTAATTTAGATGAATTATGAGTTATGAGTCTGCGACGTTTTGCTGTGAATGGTCCATAATCGACACCAAAATGTAATCACTTCACTTTTCGAACGCCTTTTATTGTATCAGTTGTACACCTGTCAATTCCCGACATGTTTTGGCTTAACATTCTGGAAAGGTTTACTCTTATAGCTGACAAACAAAATACATGCAATGTATTGGTGTTGAAATGGAAATATTTTGGAAATAGAAATACGGGGATTTGGTTTTTAGCGTCACATGTTTAAATAAAAAGATGAATTAAAAATATTCCCTATATGTTTAGAAAGAAAGTGAAGTTAGTACATATAAAATGCTGTTCACATTTACTGTAACTGCACTAATTTATATATTTATCATATTGCTATTGTTTCTGCCTACAGTAATACGATAAACTAATTCTTTAAATGGTCCTCATATCCACACCCTACTTCCGATCGCTACTAAAATTGACACACTTCTTTATTAAAACATGAAAAATGTTCTGCCAATTGTCATTTTTATCCATTGATCTATTTTCGAGATATTTAGGTCTGTGACCTTTTGGCCCTCAAATGCACACCCGAATTTGGATCATCATATCACCAGCACTTACTAATTTTTTCCTTGTGCCTAGGTTAAGCTTTCACAAAAGTTTCATTCATATCTGGTGATTAGTTTTTGAAATATCTGTTCTGGGACGTTTTCATTTAAATGGTCCTCATACGCACACCCTAACGCTGGATGGTCACCAAAATTTAATCACCTCATCCTTGGTTCATACCTAACAATCCTTGTAACAGGCATTTAAATCTGTGCAGCTGTTTTGAGATATTTTGAACACAAGAAACACGTGGGACCTTAAACATTTGATGATGACCTTCACGTTCACCCCCAGAATTTGGATCGAGACCTACACTTGACAATTTCTTCCTTGTAACTTGGTTAAACTTTCACGAAAGTTTATATCGGTTGATTAGTTTTTGAGATACCTTGTAGGACAAATTCGTTATGATATTCCTCACATCCACACCCTACTCTTTAATCATTTCTTCATTGTGTTGTACCTAACACTCCCTGTTATTTTCAGTTATTTCTGTGCAGCCGTTTTTGAGATATTGTGAACATAAGAAAAAAAAAACTGAAACAGCAAAGCGTTTAACACACACACAAAAACATCACGGAACGAAAACATATATCTCCTGGCGGAGATAATAATACTAACAG
>NW_022717449.1:1410078-1431589 GCF_011630105.1 Anneissia japonica | reverse complement strand
TGTTAAAACAACACTTTTTAAGGATTTAATGATCGTTTCTGCATGAGAAATGCCTGAAATCATAAACTTTGAAGGCTGATTTCTCATATGTTGTTCTTTAAACAGCTGTATGTTTAAACGCTTGTAACTTCATAAGGAAATGTCCAATTTGAATGATTTTTTACCATTTTACAGCTGTATGTTTAAACGCTTGTAACTTCATAAGGAAATGTCCAATTTGAATGATTTTTTACCATTTTATAGCTATTATTTTACTCTCTAATACTGTATTAATAACTCAAAATCGATTTTTGCGACGAGTGACTGGTTTGGCTTGTCTTTGCCACAATTGCACACATGACATCAAAAAGTAGCTCAAATATGCATGGAAAATCGACAGGAAAGTAGGTTCGCAGAATCACCTTAATAATAACAGTGCTCAAATAATACTTTAATAATGAATTAATAATACTTTAGTAATACTTTAATAGACCTTTTTACGATAGTTTGATTAATGAGATAATAATGAATCAGCATATTAAATCAACATACGCCTATGCAATTCATGTTTCAATGTTATACAATGGTTTTGTAAATAATTTATAAAATAACAAAAGCACTCAGTAGAGAGCATATCTCCGCCCACCACCAATCTCTTCTATTAAAAATTTTTTTCAAAAATATGTACTTTCCAACCACTATGTACTTTAAAAAAATTACACCAACACAAAAGTTTAATTTAGATGAATTATGAGTTATGAATTAAAAATATTCCCTATATGTTTAGAAAGAAAGTGAAGTTAGTACATATAAAATGCTGTTCACATTTACTGTAACTGCACTAATTTAAATATTTATCATATTGCTATTGTTTCTGCCTACAGTAATACGATAAACTAATTCTTTAAATGGTCCTCATATCCACACCCTAATTCCGATCGCTACTAAAATTGACACACTTCTTTATTAAAACATGAAAAATGTTCTGCCAATTGTCATTTTTATCCATTGATCTATTTTCGAGATATTTAGGTCTGTGAGCTTTTGGCCCTCAAATGCACACCCGAATTTGGATCATCATATCACCAGCACTTACTAATTTTTTCCTTGTGCCTCGGTTAAGCTTTCACAAAAGTTTCATTCATATCTGGTGATTAGTTTTTGAAATATCTGTTCTGGGACGTTTTCATTTAAATGGTCCTCATACGCACACCCTAACGCTGGATGGTCACCAAAATTTAATCACCTCATCACCTTCATACCTAACAATCCTTGTAACAGGCATTTAAATCTGTGCAGCTGTTTTGAGATATTTTGAACACAAGAAACACATGGGACCTTAAACATTTGATGATGACCCTCACGTCCACCCCCAGAATTTGGATCGATACCTACACTCGACAATTTCTTCCTTGTAACTTGGTTAAACTTTCATGAAAGTTTATATCGGTTGATTAGTTTTTGAGATACCTTGTCTAGGACAAATTCTTTATGATGATCCTCACATCCACACCCTACTCTTTAATCATTTCTTCATTGTGTTGTACCTAACAGAGATATTGTGAACATAAGAAAAAAAAACTGAAACAGCAAAGCGTTTAACACACACACAAAAACATCACGGAACGAAAACATATATCTCCTGGCGGAGATAATAATACTAACAGTGCTCGAATAATACTTTAATAATAAGTTAATACTTGAATGGGCATATTTACAATATTTTAACTAATGAGATATTTGTTGATCATAATTTATAGAAATATAATAGGTAAAATCTATGTAAAATCTGTTTTTTTAAATAAAAATGTTATCTATTTTATTCTGTTTTAAAGAATAATATTATAAATTATAAGTTTTATTGTAAATTCTATTATTATCCACCTAATTTATGTTTTCAGTTATTTAAGCATTTAAACAATTCATTGGGCCTAACGCTGGATGTAAATGTAATAAATAAACCAAAAAACATCGCAAATGTGTTTTTGTGTATGTACATGCTAATACCATCGCACGATACCGTGTGTTTGCGATAAGTAGAGCTCAGGATGGTTCACACGAGGGGACGAATCCGTTGAAATACCATATAAATAAACTTCAATTATGTATATAATTTTCACACGAACTGACGAAAATCTTAATCATGGGCGTCGATCAGTGGTGGACAGGGGGACCCGTCCTCCAATTTTCAAAGTAAGGGGACATCATACCAATTGTCTCCCCCACTTTTGACTAATCTTCTATACAGTAGTTAAAACCCCACTTTTCAAATCGAGTGGAAAGAACAACAATTATGAATGACTGTATGAATTTTGTCTGTTCACATGTGCTCTGTTTCAAGTGCGCTGCCAAAGCTGAGTAAAAAACACAATTTTTGGCCTTTCAAAACCATCTCAGTAACCACTCCATCGATTTTATGGGTGCGGTTATCAGAGTGTTAATTTATTGCGAAAACATATGTACTGTACATTGTTAGAATCGGAAGCGTGTTAGGCCAACATTTTTACAAACTCAAAAGTGAACAATTATAATCTAAACGATTTATTCCTTTTCTATATTATTAAGACCCGTATATACTGCGGTAGTGTTTAATATTATCAGCATACATACAGTAGATTCCTGTTTTTCCAAATTTCAAATAGTTATAGTAAATTGAATTCTATATAGCCATTATTAAACATAATTATACAGTACAGCCTTTGGTACGGATAGGTCTATCTATTTCGACTTATTTAAGTACCGGTAGTGATACCAGAAGTTTACGAACTCTGATGCTATGTTGACGAAATCTCACCATGACGTCATGATAATGATTAATTATGTAAACCACCTTTATGTTTGTGAAATAAAAATGCTAGATAATGTTTTGTGTGCTTCCTATCTCCCTAGTCCTGTTTGATCGTAAATTAGACGGAAGTATTTCCACTCATTATAGTGTAGTCGCAATACTACTTCCACAAGAGGAAATTAAAAAAGACGATAAAAGGAAAAACTAAGCACTTTAAAAAAAAAAAAAGACAAAATTGATGTATGTCGTCAGGGCTGGCCATACGTCAAATATTTGAATTGCACGGTGGATACATCTAAAACGTACAGCGATAATGTACAAGCAATAGGCCTACTATTCAGACTTTTGAATTATGTTATTCTGTTTGTATAAATATTTATTAATATAAATTACATTTATGTAATTCTTGTTATTAAAATTATATTAATGATTAATATTAAAATTTCATTATTTGACCTATTTTAAAATTTAAGAAGGGATAATAATATGATAATGTTTTTATTGGCTATAGACAATTGTTATTCTAGAATTACAGTTTACATTTAGTGTTTGTAATCAAAGTTAATAAACATTTAAATATTAATGATGTATTCTGTTTATTTTATGAATGTATGTATTTTATTTCAGTAAAAATTATGCAAAAGTCTAACATTTCAAAATGCACTTCTGAAGATATCAGCAAACCATAGGACCAGTGGCTATAATGTTGTTTTCTCGTTTTGTGCTCGTTAATTTTGCTGAATGGTGAGTCAAAAAAAATTGTTCTTATTATGAATTTCATGTTCATTTTAAAATACTTTGTGGGATAACGTTTGACCTGATTTAACATTAAGAATAGACATTTTAATTTCAATATTACAACACATAAACTGTTATATTCTCTAATTAAAATATTTTAAAATAAATTTCAAGTTTTCATAAAATAATTTTTTAATTGAAAATTAATATAAATTATCAGGGTAATACAATTGCAGAGATCAAAATAATAAAATTATTTCATTTATGTCATTAATATGACTGATGATTTTGTGACAGCCTGGTGTATTAGCATCAAAATGAAAGAGAAAAAATAGGGGTCTTCGTTTATGGGTCTTCGGTTTATAGACACCCAAACTGCCCTCAACGATGTCAAAACTATAAAGGTGTAGGCATGGACACCAATTCAGATCAGTGACTGAAACTAAAACTAAACACTGTTAAGTATTAATTAATTGCACGGATGACATCAAAAAGTAGCTCAAATATGCATAGAAAATCGACAGGAAAGCAGATTCGCAGAATCACCATAATAATAACATTAACAGTGCTCAAATAATACTTTACTAATGAATTAATAATACTTTAGTAATATTTTAATAGGCCTATTTATGATAGTTTGATTAATGAGACAATAATGAATCAGCATATTATATCAACTTACGTTTATGCAAAACCTGTCTTTTAAAGAACAATTTTATCTATTTCATTCTGTCTTAAAAAATAATAACATTATAGTGAAATTATTGTATCAACAATTGATTACGTCAAACTGTATTCTAAATAACAATTTTTTCTATTTTATTCTGTTTTAAAAAATAATCATATAAATTATAAGTTTATTTTTTATGATAATTTTGTCCACATAATTCATGTTTTCAATGTTATACAATGGCTTATAAATAGTTTATAAAATAATCGACAGGAAAGTAGGTTCGCAGAATCACCATAATAATAACAGTGCTCAAATAATACTTTAATAATGAATTAATAATACTTTAGTAATATTTTAATAGGCCTATTTACGATAGTTTGATTAATGAGACAATAATGAATCAGCATATTAAATCAACATACGTATATGCAAAACCTGTCTTTTAAAGAACAATTTTATCTATTTCATTCTGTCTTAAAAAATAATAACATTATAGTGAAATTATTGAATCAACAATTGATTACGTCAAACTGTATTTTAAATAACAATTTTTTCTATTTTATTCTGTTTTAAAAAATAATCATATAAATTATAAGTTTATTTTTTATGATAATTTTGTCCACATAATTCATGTTTTCAATGTTATACAATGGCTTATAAATAGTTTATAAAATAATAATAATAATAACAGTGCTCGAACAATACTTTAATAATGAAATAATAATACTTCAAGAGGCCTATTTAAGATGGTTTGATTAATGAGATAATAATGAATCAGCATATTAAATCAACTTACGTCTATGCAAAACCTGTATTTTAAATAACAATTTTATCTATTTCATTCTGTCTTAAAAAATAATCTTATAAATTATATTAAGTTTATTATCTATGATAATTTTGTCCACATAATTCATGTGTTTAATGTTATACAATGGTTTGTAAATAATTATAAAATAATAATAATAATAATAACAGTGCTCGAATAATACTTTAATAATGAATTAATAATTACTTCCATTGATCTACTTACGATAGTTTGATTAATGAAATAATGAATCAGCATATTAAATCAAACGTCTATGCAAAACCTGTATTTTGAATAACAATTTTATCAATTTTATTCTGTTTTAAAAAATAATCTTATAAATTTTAATTTTATTTTATGTGATAAATTTTTCTACATAATTCATGTTTTCAATGTTATAATACAATGGTTTTTAAGTAATTTATCAAATAATAATAATAATAATAATAAGAGCACTTAGTAGATAATAATAATGAATTAACAATACTTTAGTAATTTAAAGTAAACTTTTATAGGCCAATTTACGATAATTTGATTAATGAGATAATGAATCACCATACTAAATCAACTTACATCTATGCAAAACCTGTATTTTAAATAACTATTTTATCTATTTCATTCTGTTTTAAAAAATAACATTATAGTGACATTATTGTATCAAATTGATTAGGTCTAAAATAATAATGATACCAGTAATGATAACAGTGCTCGAAGTTTATTTTCTATGATAATTTTGTCCACATAATTCATGTTTTCAATGGTTTATAAATAATGTATAAAATAATAATAATAACAGTAATAATAACAAGAGCACTTAGTAGAGAGCATAACTCCGCCAACCGCCAATATCTTCTATTCAAAATTCCTCAAAAATATGTACTTTCCAACCACAATGTACTTTTAAAAAATTACACCAACACGAAAGTTTAATTTAGATGAGGAGTTAAGTTTTTGAGATATCTGATCTGCGACATTTTGCTTTGAATGGTCCATGGTAACTTACTGGCAAGTTTTACTCCTATAGCTGACAAACAAAATACATGCAATGTATTGGTGTTGAAATGGAAATATTTTGGAAATAGAAATACGGGGATTTGGTTTTTAGCGTCACATGTTTAGATGAAAAGATGAATTAAAAATATTTCCAATAAGTTCTGAAAAAAGTGAAGTTAGTACATATAAAATGCTGTACACATTTACTGTAACTGCACTAATTTAAATATTCATCATATAGATATTGTTTCTGCCTACGGTAATACGGTAAACTAGTTAAGTTCAAAATTTATTGTCATAAACAAAGTAAATGAAATTTGCTTTCCAAGGGTCACAATAAAAACAGTGACATACTAAAATACCATACAAAGAATACGATATAAAATAAGTTAACCTATGCGTAAAATGATATAAAAATCATTAAAAATATATAAACCGATAAACGTTGCATAAAATTGCACTATAATCGAGTAAAATTATATAAAAGTTTAGCACACTTACATACCAGGATAAAATACAAAAAATCTCAAGGTATCTTTTAAATTGCTTATTGTATTTCCTGATTGCACACGGAATAAATGATTTGTTATGGTGTTCAGTCTTCTTAATTGATGGAATAATTCTACCGGATTTACTGAAATATGATTTTAAACAGAGGATGGGACTTGTCATTAATTATACATTTTAGTTTAATTATACATTTTAGTTTAATTCTTCATAATGATCCTCACATCCATACCCTACTCCGGACAGTCACCGAAATTTAATAATTTCTTCATTGTATTGTACCTAACACTCGCTGTTATTTTCAGTTATTTCTGTGCAGCCGTTTTTGAGATATTTTGAACATAAGAAAAAAAAAACTGAAATAGCAAAGCGTTACAAACACACACACAAAACATCACGGAACAAAAACATATATCTCCTGGTGGAGATAATAATACTAACAGTGCTCAAATAATACTTTAATAATGAGTTAATACTTTAATAGGCATATTTACAATATTTTGCTTAATGAGATGTTTGTGATCATAATTTATAGAAATATAATAGGTAAAATCTATGTAAAATCTGTTATTTTTAAATAAATATGTTATCTGTTTTATTTGTTTTAAAACAGGGAACAGTGAATTTCACTGTTCCCTGGTTTTAAAGAATAATCTTATAAATTTTATTGTAAATTCTATTATAATTTTATCCACTTAATTTATGTTTCCAATTATTTAAGCATTTAAACAATTTATTGGGCCTAATGCTGGATGTAAATGTAAGAAATAAACCAAAAACATTGCCAATGTGTTTTCGTGTATGCAAATGCTAATAGCATCGCGCAATACCGCGTGTTTTTGATAAATAGAGCTCAGGATGATTCACACGAGGTGAGGAATAGGCCTATCCGTCAAAATACCGTATAATTAAACTTCAATTATATTATAAATAATTTTTACACAAACTGACGAATATCTTAATCATGGGCGTCTATCGGTGGGGACAGGGGGACACGTCCCCCAATTTTCAAAGTAGGGGGACATCATACCAATTGTCGAACCCACTTTTGATCAAATCTTCTATAGTTAAAACCCCACTTTTCAAATCGAGTGGAAAGAACAACAATTACGAATGACTATGAATTTTGTCTGTTTACTTGTGGTCTGTTTCAAGTGCGCTGCATATTTCCGGGCCGAAACCGATTACAAAATGAAATTTTTGGCATTTTGTGACCATCTCCGTAACCACTCCATCGATTTTATGGGTGCGGTTATCAGAGGGTTATATATTGTTAAAATTGGAAGCGTGTATTAGGCCAACATTTATACAAACTCAAGAGTGCACAATTATATTATAAACGATTTATTCCTTTTGTATATTATTAAGACCCGTATATACTGCGGTATATAGTGTTTAATATTATCAGCATACATAGATTCCTGTTTTTCCTAATTTCAAATAGTTATAGTAAATTGAATTCTATATAGCCATTATTAAACATAATTATACAGTACAGCCTTTGGCATGGATAGGTCTATCTATTTCGACTTATTTAAGTACCGGTAGTGATACCAGAAGTTTACAAATTCTGATGTTACGTTGACGCAATCTCACCATGACGTCATGATAATGATTAATTATGTAAATCACCTTTATGTTTGTAAAATAAAAATGCTCAATAATGTTTATATGAAAACTGTTATATTCCATAATTAAATTATTTTAAAATAAATTTTAAAAGTTTTCATAAAATAAAGTTTTAATTGAAAAGTAATATAATTAACAGGGTAATACAATTGCAGAGATCAAAATAATAAAATTATTTCATTTATATCATTAATATGACTGATGATTTTCTGACAGCCTAGTGTATTATCATCAAAATGAAAGAAAAAAAATAGGGGTCTTCGTTTATGGGTCTTTGTTTTATAGACACCCAAACTGCCCTCAACGATGTAAAAAATATAAACGTGTAGGTATGGACACAAGTTCAAATCAGTGACTAAAACTAAAACTGAAACTCAATATGGGCCATAGTGTAAAGTATTTTAATTAATTGCACGGATGACGTTAAAAAGTAGCTCAAATATGCATAGAAAATCGACAGGAAAGCAGGTTCGCAGAATCACCATAATAATAACAGTGCTCAAATAATACATTAATAATGAATTAATAATACTTTAGTAATATTTTAATAGGCCTATTTACGATAGTTTGATTAATGGGACAATAATGAATCAGCATATTAAATCAACTTGCGTCTATGTAAAACCTGTCTTTTAAAGAACAATTTTATCTATTTCATTCTGTCTTAAAAAATAACAACATTATACTAATAGTGACATTATTGTATCAACAATTGATTAGATCTAAAATGATAATAATAATACCAGTAATTATAACAGTGCTCGAATAATACTTTAATAATGAATTAATAATTTAATAGGCCTATTTACAATAGTTTGATTAATATGCTAATACATTATTATCTCAAATCAGCTAACGTCTATGCAAAAACTGTATTTTAAATAACAATTTTATCTATTTCATTCTGTTTTAAAAAATAATCATATAAATTATAAGTTTATTTTTTATAATTTTGTCCACATAATTCATTTTTTCAATGTTATACAATGGTTTATGAATAGTTTATAAAATAATAATAATAATAATAGTAAACAGTGCTGGAATAATACTTTAATAATGAATTAATAATACTTCAATAGGCCTATTTACGATAGTTGGATTAATGAGATAATAATGAATCAGCATATTAAATCAACTTACGTATATGCAAAACCTGTATTTTGAATAACAATTTTATCACTTTTATTCGTTTTTAAAAAAATAATCTTATAAATGTAATCACCAAATGACACCAAAATGTAATAAATTCACGGTTTTTATTGTACCAGTTGTACACCTGCCAATTCCTGACATGTTCTAGTTTAACTTACTGGCAAGTTTTGCTCTTATAGCTGACAAGCAAAATACATGTAATGTATTGGTGTTGAAATGGAAATAGAAATACGGGATTTGGTTTTTAGAGTCACATGTTTAAATGAAAAGATGAATTATAAATATTCATAATAAGTTCAAAAAAAAAAGTGAAGTTAGTTAATATAAACGCTGTACACATTTACTGTAACTGCACTAACTTAAATATTTATCATATAGCTATTGTTTCTGCCTACGGTAATACGGTAAACTAATTTTTTAAATGGTCCTCATCCACACTCTACTTCAGATCGCGAATAAAATTGACATAATTCTTTATTAAAACATGACACAACTGTTCTGCCAATTGTCATTTTTGTTTCAAGTGCGGTGCCAAAGCTGAGTAAAAAACGCAATTTTTGGCATTTCGTAACCATGTCAGTAACCACTCCATCGATTTTATGGGTGCGTTATCAGAGTGTTAATTTATTGCGAAAACATATGTACGGTACTTTGTAAAAATCGGAAGCGTGTATTAGGCCAACATTTTTACAAACTCAAAAGTGAACAATTATACTATAAATGATTTATTCCTTTTGTATATTATTAAGACCTGTTTAATATTATCAGAATACATATATTCCTGTTTTTCCTAATTTCAAATAATTATAGTAAATTGAATTTCATATAGCCATTATTAAACAATAATTATACAGTACAGCCTTTGGCACGGATAGGTCTATCTATTTCGACTTATTTAAGTACCGGTAGTGATACCAGAAGTTTACGAACTCTGTTGACGCAATCTCACCATGACGTCATGATAATGATTAATTAAGTAAATCACCTTTATGTTTATGAAATATAAATGCTAAATAATGTTTTGTATGCTTCCTATCTCCCTAGCCCTGTTTGATTAGATTAGACTAATAAGACGGAAGTATTTCCACTCTCAATAGTGTAGTCGCAATACTACTTGCACAAGAGAAAATTAAGAAAGGGGATAAAAGGAAAAACCTCTTGATTGATTTAAAAGTCCCACATTTGGTCCAGTCTATTTTGAATTCTTGGATCCGCCACTGTATTGTGAAAAAGCTTCATTAAAATCAATCAGTGAAAAAAATGAACATTATAGTTGTTTTTATTGGAAAATTTGTAGATTGTGTTTTCTTTTCAGTCTATTTCGACCGTTTTTCTTTTTTTTTATTCTCTTCTGTAGGCCTAATGACTACCTGTCACAGACATTTCGTTCGGGTATTTAAGTACGGTACGGATATGCTTAAAGGCAATATTTCACAATTATTATAAATTATAATTGGGGCGCAATTTCCTACTTTTTCCCCCGGGCGCCAAAACCTCTAACTACGCCACTAAAATCAATTAGATACTAGGCCTACTTACAAAAGGCTATTAGACGCCAGAGCTTTAATGGCATTCGCCCCTATGACCCCCCCCCACCATTCAAAGGCTTTTTCTATATTTTGCAATTCGTCCCTTCCCCACTTTCAATCACAGATCGACACCTGATTGTTGATATATATATGAATATCTTAATTAATATCTAAATATCTTAATTAATATCTTAAATAGATAATTAATAATTAATTAATAGTTTGATATAAACATTGTGATTTATAACTACAATATATTAATATATTTTAATTAATAAATACAAGATTCCTGATACGATTTTTTTTTGGCTTCAAAAAGTGGTAATTTTTTAATCGCGATCTTCGTGTTTGTCGGTTTATGGAAATAGCGAAGATAAACATATATGATAATTAGTTCAACAATTATATATATATATATATATATATCTTCTGAAGTATGTTATTTCTTTTTTTGCTACTTACAATGGCCTACATATAATATATACATATATTCATGTATTTATCTATCAATCGAAACATCAATTTCAATAACAGCGACTATGGCAGTGCCGATAGCCACTGCCCACCATAATACACTTGGGCCAATACCTGATTTTCAACAAAAACTGTGCAGAAAACAACAGCTTATATTTTCAGGTGTGTGTGTAGGCTTTATTTTACAGTCAGGAATATGGGGAAGAAAATACTTTGTACAAGCAATACTATTTAGAGTTTTGCATTATTTTATTATGTTTGTATAAATATTTATTAATATAAAATACATTTATATAATTCTTGTTCTTAAAATAACTAAATTAATGATTAATATTAAAATTTCATTATTTGACCTACTGTTGAAATTTAAGAAGTGATAATAATAAAATAATGTTTTTGTTGGCTATAGAAAATTGTTATTCTAGAATTACAGTTTAAATATTTGTAATCAAAATTAATAAACATTTAAATATTAATTCCTTTTAATTTATTTATTCTAAATATTTATTTTATGAATGTATGTATTTTATTTCAGTATTTCTTCTGAAGATCTCAGCAAACCTGTGGACCAGTGGCTATAGTTGCTTTCTCGTTTTGTGCCCGTTAATTTTGCTGAATGGTGAGTCACAAAAACTTGTTCTTATTATGAATTTCATGTCCATTGTTAAATGCTTTGTAGGATAAAGTTTGACCTGATTCAACACTAAAAATAAACATTTTAATTTCAATATTACAACAAAAAAAAACTTATATTCCCTAATTAAATTATTCTAAAATAAATCTTTACAGTTTTCATAAAATAAGGTTTTAATTGAAAATTAATATAATTAACAGAGTAATACAATTGCAAAGATCAAAATAATAAAATTGTTTCATTTTGTCATTAATATGTCAAAACAATTAACAAAACTATGTAAATTAGTATTAAATTGCAAATGACCATTATACTTTTGTAAGAAAAAATATTCTGATAAAGATTAAATATATATAATAAAAAAACACATTGTAAAAATATTGAGTAGTAAATGGTATAATTTAAATATAATTTGTATAAAGAGTGTTGTTAATTCAATCCTGCCACAAGCATCTTAACTCCACTCCTATACACAATAGGGTCTAAACTTACCGTCTGGGATAGGGTCAGTTTAACCATATTTAATATGATTAATAATTAATTGTAACTTACATAAATGCTCATAAAGTGAAATTTAATACTAATTAACCTTGATTTAGAATAAAAATAATACGGTATTGATATGTAATTTAAAGGCTCAGTTAAACCATGTTTTAAATGATTTGGGCAATCCAAAATGTAAATCATAGTATTAATCGTAATTCAAGACATTAATAAAATATTAGTAACAAGAATTTACACAAATATACACAAATTAATAGTTTTTTTTTCTTTACCAATGGAAATTAATATTAATTGTGAAATGTCACAAAAAGTAATTATTAATACACAATAATTTAAACCCCTTATTTTTTTTTTTAGCAATGGACTTATTGTTGTATTCCTTTTCATTGATGTTTGTACTGTACTTATTCTTCTTTTCCCCAATAAAAATTGTCTACTTTAATTATTCCCTCTGCAACAGGCTTGTAAATATAATTTCACAGTTGGTTTTTGTGCTTTATGTCCATAACAATAATTATGTTTACTTTAGACTTATGTATTCCTTTTACTATAATATTTCAGGGACAACTCTGAAGATCTCAACAAACCAGTTGCTCAGTTGTTATCTATAATGTTGCTTTCTTGGTTTTCTAGATAATTGCACGATTCTAGTATTTAAAATAAATATTTAATGTATTTAATTAGTATTGAAAAAATAAATATTCATTGTATTTTATAATTTAAATATTCATTGCATTTTATTATATAGTGTTGAATAAATGTTGGAAAAACTCTTCATTGTAGTCAAAGTTGTTTGGTCTTCTTGTGTATTGGATGGGTAGGATGCCAAAAAAAAAAAGCGCCCTCGAATAGAAAAAGGCCCAAAATATGACTAAGTTTTTTGGCCACTTTAGTCTGTGGAGTTCTGGTAAAAATAGTGAAGAAAAGCGCCCTCAATTAGCCTTTTTACCCCAAGTTCTTTAAGGTCTCTTAATTGTCTTTGGTAGAGAAAAGCACCCTCTAAAATCCCAGTTTTTCAGAACTCCACAAACAATTGTTGGCACTGAAAAATTGACTATTAGAGGGCGCATTTTATCATCCTTGTAATAGAAATTGACAATTAAAGAGACCCTGAAAAACGTAGAAATAAAATGGCTAGAGAGGGCGCTTTTCAGCACCACAGGGAACCCCTTTAAACAGAAATTTAGAGACCCTGGAAATTTTGTTTTTCTATTAGAGGGCACTCTTCAGCACCACTATAATACAAATTGAGGGAAAATGGAAAACCTAGTCCTTTTTCTTTTAGAGGGCGCTTCTTTGTCTTACCTGCTTATCCAGTCTTCAGACACAACCAGCAAAGAAACACATCAACACATTACTTACATTTTTTATTATAAAAACTTTACAACTAAAATCATGATATAATATGAATTTATATAAATGTACATAATATATGAACTGAAAGGTCCACTGATTAGTCTCAGATAAGATCGTATAGGCCTAATACATACTATAGCATTTTGTCGATATTCAATATTTCCACATTATATCATCATCAGGAATTAATTACGTCATCATCCAGGAAATTGGATTCAATTAATTATTGGAATCGGTCTCTCTTGGTTCAATATTTTAGAAATGATGCAAGCTGTCTTGATGCTGCTACAACATGTCATTAAAAATAATTTGTTAAATTCCTTCAAAATACAATCGCTGTATGTTTTCTTTCACCATAATTAAGCTGTCTCAATATTCAGCAAGATGTTGAACTAAACTCCAGTATCCTCTCTTAATTGCCTTGCAAACTATTAGGCATAACCAAATTAACAAAGTTAATATGCTTTACACGGCCTATATTAGAAAAATTAATTTAAGTAGTTCTGGTTCCTCATTTTATTGTAAGTTGATCGTGTCTTCTGTACAATATGACCATTATTTCAGAATGATGCAAGTTTTTAATAATACAATAGTTGTCTGTGTTCTTTCACCAGGATTACTCTTTCAACTCTAAGATGTTCCAACTTTTCTTGTCTTAAACATTGGTCATGCTCTGTCGTTGCATCTGCCAAAATAAGAATAAGAATCAACAGATAAAGAGAAACATTTTTTATAAGTTGAAGGAATGGACAAACAAGATCAGACTAATAATAAATTATAATTTCATAAGATAAGGTAAATTTAGTATGTTTCACTTGATACTTACAGTGCAATTGATTCTTTGATACATATAATGTATCTTGCAGTAGAGATTTGTCGGTCATCTGCAAACAAACAAACTACAGATCACTGTATGCATTATACATGGTTTTAAATTTAAAGAGGAATGAAATGAGACCAGAATTATACATAAGGAAAGAATACAAAACCAAAAGATCACAATAAGAAAGCAAATGCAATAGCAGCCGAATAAATTAATTGAAGAGACCAAAAGAAAACCGACTAAAATGAGGAGCGAATACGAGGATACTACAAGAAGAGCAAGAGAGGGGAAATAATAGAGAAGCAAAAGTGAAACATGACAAATCAAATGTGGAAAAATATAGTCCAAATATACAAATATGTGCAAGAGAAGGAAAATAAGAACAGGAAAGATTTTTTTTTAAATGAAAAAAAAAATCCTGGAAAGAGAAGGGGTAAATTGGAACACCAAATAATACAAGACAAAGACAATAAAGTTGAAGTAATTTCAGATAGATAATGTAGCTAGGTTAGAGGGTGTATCTATTTTATACCTCCTTGTTTTTATGTCCCTTTGACCTACAGTATAGTTGTTTCATTAGATTAACAAAATCCATTAAAATCAATTTGATTTTGGTTCTTTCCCTACACGCAGAATGTATTAATAATTTAGCTTTTTATTTGAATTGTAAATTGAATTGTGTTTCTTATTTTTTTTTTATATATTGAATTTCCTACCTTTGTTGCAGTGTATAAACAAAGATTTTCTGATATATTTTTTTTATATATATTGGACAATAAAGATTTAATTGAATTGATCCTCACGCCCATTCTGTCACCAAGCGCAAACACTAATTTTTTTGCAATGTATTTTTGCACCTACTGTAATTTCCTTTTGGACAAAATCTTGTGTGTCTTGTTTGCTTCCCTCTATTGATTGCATAACACAATCGCGATTGCTCAAGTATTGCTTAATAAAATTAGCATGACTATTACAGTATATAAATATAATGTACATCTAAAAACGCATGCGTTTGGATTTTTTTTTGTACTGCATTTGGTTACAAATTAAATAAAATTAAAATTAATAAAATTAATTAAATTAAATTTAATAGTGCATTTACAAATGCACTATTAAAATTGAGGACTAACACCATTTTATATGAATTTTGTCACGTTCAGGGGACAATACATATTTACGCCAAACAAGTAATATTTCTTTTGATGTAGGTTTTAAGACATCTGCCAGTAACAAAATGTTATAAAGTGATGTTTAAAGGCTAACCAGAGGATGTTTCAGCAGATTTTCTGAAGATAAAAGTTGCACCGCTTTTACAAGTCATTGATATGACCAATCTTAGAATATGGATCAGTTGTTTGGAAACCAACAACCAAATAAGATAAGAAAGTATAATACATACTCCAAGTATTGAAATACACGCCATCGTGTTGGGATTCAATATTTCGACATTAATTATGTCATGTATTTCAATACTTGGAGTATGTATTATACTTTCTTATCTGAGATTAATCAGTGGACCTTTCGGGGTTTTTTTTTCAAATAAGATAAATAATTAATAATAATAGTGTATAAGTCCTTTAGAAAAGGTACAGGGAAGGTGCTTAAGTCTCTGGCGAAACATCACTTACAGAAAGGAGGAGTATGATTGACATGATTGAAACATACAAATATTATCACCAGATATAAACTATGAGGTGCCAAATATACTTTCATTATTCAACAAAAAATATATAGGCCTACATATAATTCATTATTTAATATATCATTCAACATTTTCTCATTATATCCATATAAATAGTTTTGCTTCCAACAATTACATATAAATAATTGGTGGGGCGATTTTCCTTGTTTATAAATAATACTTTGTTAAAACAATTGTTTATAAATAATGACATTATATATAATGACTTTCGGCACTTCAATTAATAAATAATATTATATAATATTGTGCTACTGTAAATACTACATGTATGCAAAAATTCATAACTAACAGGAGTTTGGAAATTCAACTTCGCTTGTTTACAATCTATCAACAAATTTGATGACATCAGCGTCAGAGACGTACAGACTAACATCCAGGTCATTTCAAAGGTTCCTATTGCTTTACAGCATAGGAACCAAAAAAGAAAAAGGGAAATTAATCAAAGAGTATTAGTATAAGCTACTACCTCAACATTTTAGTTATAAACATTGAAAAAAATAATAATTTCATGAGGAAATTTATTTTTTATTTAGAAATTACTCACAGTCATGATTACGCGGTTCATGTTTATGTACGAACTTATTAATAAAATAATAAGCCTGGTAATAATTAAGTGTATTATGCATTATTGAAGAGTATAATCTATTTTTATACTAAAATATATTCTAATCAAAGGAAACCTCGGAATGAAAATAGAATCAGAGGTAAATATGTGAACCAGAAAGACATGACAAAACACTAGATTAAAAAAAAAATCAGGACTGAAAAAAGACAGAGGCAAGAAAAATAAGATTTAAAATATAGTGCAAGTGTGATTGGTGAATAATTTTTGGTGACGAATTGGTAAAATTGTAGACTATTTTCTTTGCACATTCACATGTGCAAAGGCCTATATTTCATAAATTACTATATTGATGCTTATAATATCACTTTAATTGTAGGCCTACCTTGTTTGATGAAGTTTACCAACCATGTTTAATGTATGATTTATAGTTGTTACTTTCATTTATTATTTTATTTATTTTGAAGAATACTCAAGTGTAAAAATATTGTCCTCGGGGTCCAGTTAAAAAATAACTTATTAAAGGAAATCACTGAAGCCATGAACATATAAAATTGGGGCATGCCATCCCAGAATTTATTCTCACATTATAAGCGTTTTAATGATGGGTCATTTACTGGAATTTACTTACTAATGCAAAAGTAAAAGAATTATCGGTTAATGTGCGATCAATGCTTTAGTGGTGTTCCGTTGACGATTGTTTTTATACTTGATATTGCATTTAAATTTCACAATTTTGATGTTCTTTTTGCCTCGACCCTAGTAAGCCCAGCAACATAGCGGTTTGAGTGTTTAAGCAAGTTTTAAATCACCCGCCAGTACTCTCATGACGTCACTCCGCGAAACACCTCAAGCCTAACTTCACGGCGGCCTCTTCTTTGCTGTAAAGAAAATTCATACATCGGTTTCAAAATGATCAACAATGCTGTAGGCCCCTACTCCAATTGCTTTTCATAATTACAATCTCTACTATACGGATTAAAATTGACCTGTGTGCTTTGAATGATTTTAAGCCATTTAATATAGATTTTAATCAATTTATTGTAGAGTGCGAAGCAGATAAATCTTTCAAAAGCGGTCAATGTAAGTTGTACAGCATTTTTGTTACACAATTATTTAAAGTCTATACACAAACTCTTCAAGGCTAAAATCCACCGATAGATCTATTCTACTTCTTGGACTCTTACTTGCCAGCGATGTCCATGCCCAGACCCTACAAAATCAAAAACACCTAAATGTCCATGCTTAGTTTGGTGCCATAAAAACTAGTCGTGTTATATCGTGTGATAAATGTATGGGCTGGATGTATGTATGTATGTATAAATGTATAGAACGCGAGGAATTTGCCTGTCAACAATGTTTATTTTCACATCTGCCATTTAACAATGTTGACGTCATCGATTCTAATTATACTGATACTGAAAATCAATCCATACCTTAACTTGTCACAGTCACTCATCCTCCTAGTGATCTCGATATTTTAGCAGATAACTTTAGATACAAGGGGGCTGCACTGCTTGCATCTCAAAACTAGTTTATTGTTATTATTGTTATTATGATTATTATTTTTTATTTTATTTTATTGTTATCATTTTATTATTTGAATTTTCTCGTTTGGTCTATATTATTTCTTTTTACCTGCAAAATGCCTCAAAAGATGGAGCGATGGCTATGATCCAACCACCGACCCATATTGTAATATTATATATCCATTACCACCGGCTGTGTTCATTGTGATTGGAATATGCTAAGGTCATACCTATATACAAAAAGAAAAACCGATTACATTCAGAAAATTATAGACCAGTTTAAAGTTCATCAGCAGTTTTTTAAATTATTGAATGTATCATGTATAACCAAATAATGAGCTACTTACTTAATCAACAAGTCTCTTCTTTATGCACATACGCTCTTCAAGGCTAAAATCCACGACTATCAAGACTAAAGCCGATAGTTCTATATACTCTTACCCAGGCCCTACAAAATCAAAAACTCCTAATGTCCATGCATAGTTTGTTCTAAAGGTGTTATATCGTGTGATAAATTTATAGGCTGGACACTCATAAAATGTATAAATTTTCCATTAAAAAAGTATACTGAACTATATAATACAGGCGAGGAGTTTGTCTACACTGTCAACATTTATTTTCACATACGCCATCAATGTTGACTACATCGATTCCTATTATACTGATACTGATAATCAATCCATACCTGAACTAGTCACACTCACCCTCCTAATGATCCCGATATTTTAGCAAGGGGCTGCATTGTTTGCACCTCAACAATAGAAGTCTTCTCCCAAAAATCGAGGAAATTCGTCCTATTTTAATGAAAACTAAATCTTTCGTAATCGCAATCAGCGAATCATGGCTCAATGAATCTGTGAGTAACAAAGAAATTTGGCATAGAAAACTATTCAATAGAAAGAAAAGAAAGATAGAATTACGGAAAATACTGGAGGTAATAATAATAATTTAAAAAATGTATAAAACTGATATCTGGTATTTGGTATAATTATTATAATAATAGATATTATAATTCTAGATATGACCAGATCAGTATTGGAACACTATAAACCTAACAATGGTGATTTCATTAAAATATAGTGGAACAATCTTTTTAAAAAAGAAATGTGTATACAAGTTATTATAACAAATAAGAACTAAAACAAATCATGATAAATCAAATGGGGTTTCCCCATGTACAGTTGTTAAAAAAAACTCTTTGTATATTTAAGGACTGTTACCAGTTTCCTTTGTATTTGACATGTCAGTAATGACTATTATATTTGTAATTTGCAATGTTTCTGCAGTGGGAAGACCCCACTAAAGACAAAAAAAAATTCTGGAAGAGGAGTTTGCCTATATACTATACCTCCATGCTATACTATATACGCAATGATTTTACCTACATCAGGAGAGATGATCTTCATAATGATCTTCTTAATCTTTGTGCACTGACAATCCCAGAACAAAGCCTATATTAATTGGTGTATGTTACAGACCAGATAAACCACGATTGTTCTTCAACTCACTTGAGACTATCTGTGGGGGTAATTTACATTATCAAGAAGTCATTATTCTTGGAGACTTTAATGTTGATGTCTAATAACTTAAGTATATTGTATGTATATAATGAGATACTATTATACAATTATTACATTATCTGTATCCTGAATGCAGTCTTCCCTCCACGGTAGATCTCAGGTTGTTGATATTAAAGGGACCAAATCGTGAATGATAGAAGTAAAATCGGAGCACCCCAGGGAGGTCCCCTTTCATTTCTCATATTTCAGTTCTTTTTATGCTGATGATGCCGCTGCCTTAGTTTCAAATACAGATGTTAATTACATTGAAACTAAATTAAGCAAATAATTCGAATCGCTTAATCAATGGTTAATAGATAGTTATCCCTACGCTTAGGTAAGACCGAATCAAGTTTTATTTGGCTCTAAGAAAATGTGTATAAATATATATAAATAAATAATAAATGTATGTGTATAAAAGTATAAATGTGAAGTCATTAATCAAGTATTTTGATCTTTACCTTGATCAAAATCTTTCAGGTTGTGCTACTGGAATCAAAGTAATTAGCAAAATAAATTGTAAACTTAAATTTCTGTATAGAAACAAATATTTTCTTACCCCTTATGCTCTTAAGCTATTTCTCTTACTCGGTGTCATTTCGATTATGGGAGCTCTATATCGTACCCCTGTGTTAACAAATCTATTAAGAACAGACTTCAAACATCACTATACAAAGTGATTAGATGCATCTTGAACCGCAGATCATGTGCTAATGTTGGCACAATTGAATTGACGAAACTGAACTGAAAAGAAAAGCTCATAACATGTACAAAATCCTAAATACGGCCAAAAAAATTGTTTGTTTGCCCTCCTCCACCCTCCCCTAATTCACTGAAAAAAATAGTGACGAAAAACAAAAAACTTTTGCTTTTTTTCTTTACAAATTAAAAATAATGTGAGTGAATTTATCTTTATACTTTGCCAGATGCTCTACAAATTAGTCTGAAGGTGTTGTCTGATGTAAGATATTCATTGCCATTCTAGGCCTCTGTGGGTTATTTTTATTCCATCTGATGAGTGTCTCTAATAAAAAACAAAAAATAAAAACCTTTTTCTAGCCGCCCATTTTTTATCATTTAAAAAAAAGGACAAACAATTTATTTTTTTAGGCCTAATATTGCTACAACTTACCTAAACCTGGCAAGACACACACACACACATCTTCAGGTGACAGCCTCTCACTCCAAGTGCCGATCACTGGAACTCACAACAGGTGCACCTACCAAATTAGGTGTACGGTAAGAATGGCCCCGGAAAAAATGGCCCCCGGAAATAATGGCCCCGGAAAAAATGGCCCCGGTAAAATTGGCCCCATATGACAGGTAGGTAAAAATGGCCCCAATAATCAAATTCTGAATTAAAACTGATTTTCTTGGGTCATTATATGCATTTTTTTATCTTAACTAATTTAGTTTTTAAAAGGAATCTCCCCAATAATCAAATTCTGTAACACACAATTGATCCACATGCTTTAACTACTGTTTATTTGCATTGTTTATAACATGTAAAGTTAATTCATTTGATATTTAACAAAAGTGAAGTTTGTGGTTATCTATGAGTTGCATATTTTGGTA
>NW_022717449.1:1404660-1407492 GCF_011630105.1 Anneissia japonica | reverse complement strand
AGATGATGTATGAAGATGAACAGGAAACTACGAAAACTACGATGACGATAAAAACGTAATAGTTTAATTCGGATCAGGAAAACACGCTAAAAAATTGGTAGGCCTATGTTTAGTTTCTGTTTTGGTTAAATTATCATGATAAAAACGGATTATGGTGTATTTAAATATATTTTTCTTGTGTTTCAGCCTGATCCGGTACTAAAGAGAATGCGAGATATTGAATCAGAGGAGGATAACGACGAGTTCAGGATACATCGATTCGATTTATTGATTCGCTTTCTTTCCTACCCATGCCTCTATCAAAATTACCTAAAACATTAAGGTATCAATAGATTAAAGAAGGGTTACTTTCCAAAAAGGTTCAATACTATAAAAAATTAAGATTATGTGAGATCTTACCCTAACGTATATCTATGTACGATCCCGATAAGATGCCAGAATCGGCTGGGGGTGATCTTCTGGCTTGGTAGGCCTACAAACAGAAACAAAACGAAGTATTTAACTTGAAACAGGAACTCGTATAGATCACTGCATAAGTCATGTAGATATTTTAAGAAAGTGTTGCCTAACGTTTAGAAATATGTTATGGTACTCAACGACGGTAAGAATAAAAACGAAGGGGAATACATATTAATCACGCGCGAAAACGGGGGTGAGCAACAATTTGAACCGTGCAGAGAAAAGAATCCCTTTACGGATGTACGTATGTCCGATTCATATCTAAAGACGGTACAAACATCTGAGTTTCTCAAGGAATGTTTTCCCGAGTTTGAGTACGTAGAAGTGTGGGAGCATGAATGGAAGGAAATTAAGAGATCGTCAACTCCACATTGAGAAGCGAGACATTTTTAATGTTCCTTTCATTCACCCCACCCTTAATCCGCGAGACGCTTTCCTTGGGGGAATGACTAATGTCCGGCGACTATTTTACGAAGAAATTCAGTACGTAGATTACACTAGCCTATATCTCTACTGTAATAAATATGGAACTTACCCTGTAGACCATCCGGAATTGTTGGCATCTAAAAATATGTCAACAGATATAATTGATTATTTCGGCCTAATTAAGTGTGTAGTAGACCCGCCTAAAATTTGCTACACCTTGTTCTTCCGTATACTTTTAACTTACGTTGAAAATCCGTGTCAGGATTTCTCATATACGCATACTAGTGACAAAAGGGTTTTAACTGGTACATGGGTTACCACTGGAGAAAGCACTTCCCCCAAAGAAGTGAATATAACCCTACTAACCCCGTCAGCTTATTTATTTACTGAATATATCAACACGTTTTTAAAGTTGAAACAAGAGGCTTTAGGATGGCCCGAATGGTGCGTTACCGATGTTGAAAAAGAGCAATACATTGAAGATTATGAAAAAAACGAGGGTACTAAATTAATTAAAGTAGACATTGCCTATAACGCATGGCTTCGCTCACTTGCTAAATTAATGCTTAATTCATTCTGGGGGAAATTTGGACAGAGGGAGAACTAAACGAAGATAAAGTATAGTACATAAATTTATAACGTGCTTTGTGTCTGGTGGTCCTAAAAAGTATGCGTATAAGCTGCACTCGGGAAAGACGTTGTGTTAAGTTAAAGGTTTCACTTTAAATTTTCAGAATTCCAAAAAGATAAATTTTGAAACGGTTAGTTGTATGGTTAGGGGTGTTGGACCAGATAAAATAAATACTACCGAGTCTAATCGTATAACTAGAAAGCCCAAATCGAGGAAAATCGTGAATGAAGCAACTACTGAAGACTATTGTAGATGATAAGAGGATAATTATTGATGATTATAAAACTGTACTGTATGGATATGTCTGGTAATACTATGTTGATAAAATGTTGTACCTGATCCCTTAGGAAAATGCCACAGTGCGTACACAGTGTGTTCACATAGATTTCACATAGTTGACACAGTGTTCACTACGTGTTCACACTGTGTTTGTAAATTTCACATAATGAACACCCTGTCACCACACTGTGGATTTACAGGGAACACAGAGTGAAAAAAAATCACAGTGTGTTATGTTATAACACCACACAGTGACCACAGGGTCAACACATAGTGAGAACATGGTCATCACACAGAGTGATCACAGGGTTAACACAGAGTCACCACACAATGACCACATAGTGATCACAGGTTCAACATATAGTGAGCACATGGTCACCACACAGTGATCACGGGGACAATGATCACAGTATCACCACATAGTGATCACAGAGTCACCAAATAGTGGTCACAGTGTCACCACACAATGATCACAGTATCACCACATAGTGATCTCAGTGTCACCACATAGTGATCATAGAGTCAACATATAGTGAACACACGGTCACCACACAGTAATCACATAGTCCCCACACAATGATCACAGTATCACCACATAGTGATCACAGGGTCAACATATAGTTAGCACACGGTCACCACACGGTCATCCACACAGTGATTATTTTATGTTACATTATATAATTATAATATTGTATTATTTATGTTATATTATATTATTTTATATAATATTGTATTATATTATATGTCATATCACAGGGTCAACACATAGTGAACACACGGACATGCCTACGACGTACCTCTAAACATACAGTATTTGATTGGATCTCGTTTTAGCGCGCAACGATCGATGATGGCATCCCACCATGCCATGCGCGAAAGCCAAGAATCATTGGAAAGTCTGAATCACGAGACGCTCGTTGGACCAGGACATTGGTTGATTTACCGGATGGGAAATTTCAACGGCGCGTCGTTAGAAAGAAAGCGTGGCCATAGCTAGCTGAGAGTGGAACCTGAGAGTACATTATATTAATAGTTCA
>NW_022717449.1:1398155-1404621 GCF_011630105.1 Anneissia japonica | reverse complement strand
TCATAGTACTTCATCTTCTAAACAGATCTTTTCGTAAGATGTGGGTCCTAGTCCACTGGACAGAAACGAATCAGAGCAGCATTCTGGACGATTCCATGGTGCCAGATAAGACTATGCTTCAAGATAGCACAAAGATTGGAATGGTTGAATACGGTGATCCAAACAAAAAAACACCAAAGAATGGTTGGAAAGCTTATCCATGAATAATGAATATTAAAACTGTAAATATAAAAGTTGAATAAGAGAAATAGGCCTATTTTATTTTAAATGTTAATTTAAAAATTGTAAATCAATGTAAATTCTATAGGCCTAATGATGGGTATATTATGTATGACTGATTGATGAAATAAATAAAAATCTTTGCTTATCGTTGAAACAGTACAAGATGCTTTTGTTTCTCTGTAATTTGAGTGGTTACGGTATACTATACAACTTGGGTAAGTTGCAGAATATTAGTGATTGTAATAACATTACAACAAATATAAATAGCAATCAAAACAAAAGTGTTTATTTTTCAATTAGGTAATCAACATTTAAATTATATAGTAGTAGTTAGTAGTAGTAAATATAATCAAAATAATAATTCGTTTACATAAAATAATTCAGCTGATATCACTACTTAATACGGTTTATGAGAAATAGATCACAACATTGAAATTATTAAATATTATGTAAACATGAAATATATATAATTAATTAAAAAAAAAAAAGAAACAATTTTCGTCAAAATTCTTGCTTTATAGTTATACATATAATCTCGGGTATCCGATTCCCTTGCATAACTAGTTCCTTTTCTGGAGTGAGCTGAATCTGCTGGGCCCATTTAGATCTTTTCCCCAGTTACCTTCGCATTGTTCTTGTTCATGAATGTCTGTGAAATTCGGGAACTATGTCTCGATGAATGTTTACCATATTGAATAGCCCATCGTATTCACTACCGCAAGAAATTACGTGCATGGTGAAGTTCTCAACAGGTATATCCACGTGTGTATGGACATATAAATCCATCTTCTTAATTTAAAGTCAGGCTCCGGAGGAAAAAAAATTTTTTGATATGTTGTAGAACTGATTTTTCTGAGACAGAAAAAAGTTGTTTGATGAAAAACTGAGCAACGGTGAACGAGATACAGATTTTTGAATATTTAAAAACTGGGGGAAAAAGGTGTAAAAATGGGCAGTTACGCCCCTTTTTCCCCCAGTTTTTAAATATTCAAAAATAAAATGAATAGATAAAATGTTCACATCATTCCACAACGACAGGGGCTGAAATGAACCATAACATTGGGGTAACCCCCTACTCTTCCGAAAGATGCAATGGGTTCTTTAAAGTGCATACGAGCCAGATGTATTCATTGGACCTCCATTTTAAGTCCTTATCCGAGAAGACTAGGTTCTACCAACCGAACCATGGGTTAGGAGCGGCTTAACATCGGCCACTCGACTCGACTTTTGGCTAACGATTTGCAAAATTTGTCAATTAAAAGTTAATATGGTTATCATCAAAATTGTTATTTTCATTTCAAGGATAAAATGTAATTTATTTCTATTACAAAACCGTTTAAATTCTTGGAAAACATGTAGAAGATTATTTCTATAAAGCTGTTGTTTAAATCTTGTAATTTCGATTTCTCTGATATTATAAAGAACAGGGCAAATTCAAAGAATTTGGATTAATCTTCCTCTTCACCTGTATTACAGAGTTTGCAAGTATCATCTTCACAGGGCATATTTGAGAATTTTGCAAGTAGTTCAGAGGAAGGGTATTCGAACGTAATTTTAATAATGCACCCTCAAAGTCACATCTATCGAAAAGATAGTCCTCTAATGTTGGGTACGTTCTTCAAGCCAATGGGAGAGTGACAGATCTCTCATGATATTTTTGTTTGAGAATCAGTTGCCATATGAATATTGCGCTGTGTGGTGTTTCTATAGAAGGCTACCGTTGTACTTTAGTAAAGTCCTAGATATTCATTATTCTTAACCGGACATGAGGTGGTGCACCGTGTTTATTAAACTAACCGTCATAAAAAAAAACCACCGACTCCACCTTTGCGGCCAGCGCCCCTTCAAATTACCTTCTCACTTCAAGACTCCTAGATACATCACTGGTCTGGCCCTCAGATATTAGTAGTTAATAAATGTTCTATCTAATGTGGCCTACGAAAAAAATTATTGAACAGCAGTGATCTATAATCGCAACCGTTCTTGTCGAAATTGTCCAGCTCAGTCCGACTTTATTTAGACCTCACCATGCCACCATGCACACACACTACAAGAAACTAACTCGTATTGTTTGGCGTAACCAAGGGCATCGATCCGTGGTTAAAATGTGTGTGTGTGTGGGGGGGGGGGGGCACGAATTGCTAAAAAAGGAAGTCTTGGACCGCAGCTCCTAAAGCTTTGGCGTCTAGGCCTATAGACTTTACTGAGTCCAAAATTATAGAGGGGCCAAGGGATTGACTTTTACAGATGGAGTGTTGACCACCTCAGCACCACCATGGTTGGGACTGAGGTAAGAAACTGTATTATTATGGCACCTCTAGTTGACCGGAAATGGCACTCTGACATAATTTTCTACTTTTTTCTGCACTTTCAAATGTTGAAAGAGGAGGGTGGGCCGACTGGGCCCTTTTTTTAATCTGCCACTGAAATACTCATCATAAAGAGTTTTTCAAATTTATCCTGGTAATCGTTATCATGCCCGCTTATATATTTTGTGCAATCTAACGTTCATAAAAGTAAAAATTTATTATCTACCGATTAGCCTCTGAAGTATTTGAACCAAAAAAAAAAACCAAGTAAGATAAACAGTCACTCTAATTTAGTCTTTTTGCATGTACAGTACTTTTAAAATCAATCAAGAGGTTCCTTTTCTCCTTTTTTTGAATTTCATTTTTGTGCAATTATTTTTGCGACTACGCTATTGAGAGTGGAAATACTACCGTCTAATTTACGATCAAAGAGGACTAGGGAGATAGGTAGCACACAAAACATTAGTTACCATTTTTATTTCACAAACTTCTTTACAAGAATCTATGTATGCAGATAATATTAAACACTAGTATAGAAGGGTCTTAATAATAATGTAAAAGGAATATATAGTTTTTGTGGAAAATGTGCACTTTTGAGTTTGTGAAAATGTTGGCCTAATAAGTTTACACCCTTCCAATTTTAACAACGTAAAGTACACCATTTTTACATTAAATTAGTCTCTGATAACCATTGCACCTCTAAAACCGATGGAGTGGTTACTGAGATAGTTCCGAAATGAAAAAAAACTGTGTTTACTCGGTTTTGATCCGGAAGTACGCACCACACTTGGAACAGAGGACAGAGAGACAAAATTAATGACAGTCATTTGTAATAATAATTGTTCTTTCCACCAACGGCGGTGGAACGTTTTTGAAGGTGGGGGGACATTTCATAAGGTGCAAATTGCGAGCGAAGCGAGCATGCAGGCTAGGGCTAAGGGGCCGCCAAGGACCCCCGGTGAGGGTCCAGGGGCGAAGCCTCCGGGAAGCTACAGATATTTTACGAAGTTTGGTGAATTTTTATAGGCATCGAGCTACTGTAATATGACTTTATATTTGTTGTAATTTCCAGTGGCCGATCCAGGAATTCGAAATAGAAGTGCCCAGGGAGGGTACTTTCACAGACAGGAGATCTATACTACCTCAGCCCCACCATGGTTGGCTGAGTTAAGAAAATTTGTGATTATGGCACCTCTAGATGGACGGAAATTGAACTTCCAGACATAACATTTGAATATAATTATCTATATATCGCCATTTTTTTAAAAACAATTTAGGGGTAGGGCGGGCCGGCTGGGTCCCCTTGAATTCGCCAATGGGTACTTTAGCAGATGGAGAATCTATACCACCTCAGCCACAGGGGCTGAGGTAAGACAATTTGTGATTATGGCACCTCTAGATGGCGGCAAATTACACTCTCAGACTTGAAATTTGAATATAATTTTGCTTATATCCTCATTTTAAAAAAAATTGAATAATTTACCCCCTTGCCCTTGAATGCGTCACAGATTTCCGAACAAAGTCGAGATTGCTTCCACGATTTAAATGAATTATTTATCATAAGGGTTATCCTTGATATGGGTTCCCCGACGACAAACTTCACTTTTCCTCCGATGGATAAAAATTACCCTTCTATGTAGCCCGGAAATGATACTCCAACTGTGGCGGGTTCAGGAAGTCGAAATAGAGGGGACCCAGGGAGGGTTTTGCGCAAATAAAATGTCCACCCACCTCCTCCGCACAACTGTTGGGGCTGAGGTAAGAAAAATTATGATTATGGCACCTACAGATGGCCGAAATGTCACTCTCAGATTAAAATACAATTTTGTCTATTTTCTCCATTTTTTTTTTATAAATTTGAAAAAAATTAGGAGGTTGGGGGCTCGTACTGACAAGGTTACCCCTTAAATCTGCCACAGTTCAGTAGCACTTGACATCGCCTATGTCATTTTGTATCACAAATGATTAATTCCTAATGTCAAGCTTTTTATTCGATTTTATTTTTATTTTTTTTACTCAATACAGTTTTTACAACATAACAACACATTAACTACAACGTATTGTTAATTCTGTAGAACCTCCAGAGAACTTTATTTTAAAAAATGGCCTAATTAATTATCTTATTGTTTTCGTTAGATGGAGTTTAAATGTGGTTGCATTCAGCTAGTTTGAAGGTTTACTGTAAGCCAATCAGTTACACCTACTATACATCTTCGTGGCTAGCATAAAGAGAACTAAAGCGTCGCTCCATAAAAGAGTGCCTACCTCCCCCCATATGCCTAAATACAGAATTCACGAAGGCAGGCCATTTTTTCTTCATGCTTGAGGGTGGGTTTCAATGAAACTTTACAGACGTGCGTATACAGACGTCAATCAACATTTGATTGCTCAACTCAAAAAGGAAACTTGTAATGCTCGTTACAAAATGAAATATTTATATATGTATTTTATAATGATAATAATAGGTCAATTTATAAGACGCAAATAAACATGGTGTCTAAGCACCAAATAATAATAATAATAATAATAACAATAACAATAATAATAACAATATTAATAATAATAATAATAACAATAATAACAATAATAACAATAATAACAATGATAATAATAATAATAATAACAATAATAATAATAATAATAATAATAATAATAATAATAATAATAATGACATTGCAGCGTTCGTAAAATGTTTGTCACTGGTGCTGGAAACAGTCCCAAAATCCCCCTCCCCCGTAGAAAAAGTGGGAGGGCCAATGTCCCCTGGCGCACACCCGCCCCGCTTCCGCCGCCGTTGCTCTCCACTCGCTTTGAAAAATCGGGTTTTAACTAGGCCTATAGAAGATTAGAGAAAAGTGTGGGGTGGGGTTGATATGATGTCCCCTACTTTAAAATGTTAGGGGTGTTCCCGTTCTCCACCGATTGACGCCCATGGGCGTAACGTGCATTTAATATACTTTGAAGTTACAAATATTTGATTATGACACTTAGGCCTACGTAACTTAGTAGTTTTGTTGATATACATCACAGAAATTACCCTATAATACAGCAAATTATGGAGTTTTCTATTAGAATACATGCTATCGATCATATCCGCCATTAGTTCACGTGGTTCTTTTGGCATGTTTGGCAAAGTCTACACAGGTGGTACGTTTAGAATATTAAGTGAAAATGGCCACAAAAACACTGAAGCAAGTACCATACCTGTATTATAACATGAATTAGTCCTATATACCTTTTTTCAATTTTATTTAACACTGAAGCGTACAGCTATATAAAAATGCATACCTTAAAAAACCCCAGCGTCCGTTCTAGTGTATTTACACTATGTCATGCACGCCTACTTGGGAACTGATTCGTATTATTGGGTAACGGAAATTAAAAATCTCAAAATATTAAAAACACGTTTTCTTTTAATACTTAGGCCTACCTTAGTAGTTTTGTTGATACCTACATCACGAATATACCCTGGGCCTATAGTAATAAACAAAATATGGTGTTTTTTGTGCTGAAATACACCTTGTCCACCATTTCCGTCGTCACGTCAAATCGTGTCACGCGGTTCTCTGGAATTTCAAAATTCACGCTCTGCTACAAACAGGTGGTAATACGTTCAGGAAATTAGATGAAAATGGCCACAGGAACACTGAAGTTTAATGCCGTTTATGTTCTTAAAATCTTTGTATATTTATACATTCTACCACTTTATCTAAATCATTTCAATCAATTTGATAAAGTGTAATAATTTTTATATAGTAACTTAAAAAACTATCAGTGAGTCGTAAAATTTGATATAGTTCAAAGAACAATTGTATAAATATACACATTCATGAAAGAATGCCGCAAAAGTTATCTGAATGCCGGCAATGTACTCATATTCTTTGTATATTTTTACATTGTAATATATTTTTATACGTAATATATAATGTATACAA